>NC_092805.1:145933558-146236589 GCF_040954645.1 Diabrotica undecimpunctata | reverse complement strand
GGGCTGTATGGAGGATGATCTAGAGTTTCCCATTTAAATGATTTGATGAGATCTTTGGTCTGATTAGCCACATGTGGACGGGCATTGTCATGCAGCAAAACGATACCCTTACTCAACTTGCCACGTCTTTTGTTCTGGATTGCACGACGCAGATTTTTCAATGTCTCACAATAAGACGCTGCATTGATTGTCTCATTACGACGCAGAAACTCCACTAGCAATACTCCTTTTCTGTCCCAAAAAACTGTGCACATGATTTTCCGGGCAGAAATTGTTTGCTTAAACTTCACTCTTTTGGGTGATGATGAATGTCGCCATTCCATGGATTGTTGTTTCGATTCTGGTGTGACGTAGGCCACCCACGTTTCTTCACTAGTAACAATTTGGTCTAAAAAATCTTCACCTGCACTGCGGTACCGCTCAAGGAAAGTCAATGCACTGCCTAAACGTTGGGTTTTGTGCAAATCCGTCAACATTTTTGGAACCCAACGTGAACACAATTTCCGGTAATTCAAGTTCTCGGTAACAATGCAATACAAAACACTACGAGAATACTGAGGAAAGCAGTCGGACAATGATGAAATTGTAAAGCGTCTGTTTTCTCTCATCGTTTCGTCCACTTTCTGCACCAAATTTTCATTAATGACTGAAGGACGCCCACTCCGTTCTTCATCATGCACATTTGTGCGGCCATCTTTAAATGCTCTCACCCATTTCCTTATCATTCAATCACTCATAATGTTTTGTCCGTAAACTTCAACGATCTCACGATGAATATCGATTGGTTTTACGCCTTTAGCACTAAGAAATCGTATAACAGCCCGTAGTTCACAATCAGCGTGACTCACGATTGTTGGAGGCATCTTAAACACTGGAGTAAACAAGCATACAATGAAGAATCAGACTGTAATGGCGTCAGTGCGAAGACAAGAGATGTAGGTAACCAGCGCTCATGAGCGGAACGCCGACCGTAGCGCTGCGGCGGCGGTTGGCCGAGGTGTAAGTGATTCAGATATAACTGAATGTGGGGTGGCTGGTTGAGACTCATTATCTACTTCGGATTGAAGTTCAGGTGTCCCAGAATTCTAAAAAATAGGAATTTCCCACATTGTTTAGGAACTGTGGACGGGAAACATGTGCAAATTACAGTTCTCCCAAGAAGTGGATCATTATTTTAATTATAAGAAAATCTTTAGCATAGTTCTAATGGGACTTGCGAATGCTAATTATGAGTTCATATATTGTGATGTTGGTACCAAAGGTCGAGTATTTGATGGAGAAGTCATTGAAAATTGAAAACAACAAATTAATGAAGTATTTGGCAGCAAATGAACTTAATTTGTCAGAGATAGTTGTACCCGGTGAAACACCATTGAATTATGTATTTGCAGGAGACGAAGCATTCGCAATGCGACACGATTTTTTAAAACCGTATAATGAAAGAGAGCTGGACTATCAGAAAAGAATATTCAACTACAGTTTGTGTAGAGCTAGACGAATAATAAAACACACATGTATCAATTTCAAAGTTGATAACATTCACAAAGTTTGGCGAATTCATATACACCTAGTGACGTATTTGACGTTGAAGATACATCTACTGGTTTCGTTACCCCGGGAATGTGAACACAGAATCACAGTTTATTAGATGTTTCAAGCAGCCACAATCGGCATCACAGTGCCGAAGCAAAATATGTGAGGAAAAGTTTTAAAATTTATTTAAATAATTCTGGTAATTTTCCATGGCAACATATGTAATGATTTCTAATCCACGTAATTAACGATACTTGATACTATTACTAATGTATTAATGAATTATTATAAGGTAAACAAATAAATAAATATATTACTAAAGAAATTTAATTTAGTAGAGTAGAGTTTAGCGAGTAACTCTACATCCGCAGCAGCGCGGTTTTTAGTTATAGTACACTGTTAGCTATTTCTCAGGATATTACTATAACGAGCAAAATAAAAATCAGGGTACCTAGTGGCGGGCAGACCTTGGTGGATAAAGGGTGTTAATAATCCATCATCTCAAAATAGTGAAATCCACTTTAAAGATAAGCATATGAAATGTTAGAAGCCTTTATTCTTTCGTAAATTGTGAAAATCTTTTTAAGGAAAGTACACGCTTAAAATTTTCAATCACGATTGGCTCATTAACACGCAGAAACAAATATAGTATGTATATTGCATTATTCCGGAAGCGATAGCCGCTACGCACAGCATAGAAATGAAATAGGAATTTTCGTAACATCGGAAATCGAGAAATATGTTTGTTTGTCTCAACTTTGTCACAATAAGCGACAGAGAAATGCTATTATAGGGACGCCCCGCTCTATTTGATATATAACAGATTTTATTTCATTCTACAGAAAAAAAGTAGACAACGACGTGGAAATTCTGTATAATAAGCTTACTGTAACATCAAAAACCTTACAATACAATAAAATCTCAAACAAAATGGATGATTGCATAACATCGGAAATTAAGAAATATGTTTCTTTGTCTTAACTTTATCCCAATAAGCAACAGAGAAATGCTTTTATAGAGGCGCCCCTCTCTATTTAATATTAATATAGTGAAATTATATGTCCCTTCTACATAGAAAAAAAGTAGACAACAACGTGGAAATTCTGTATAATAAGCTTAGCGTAACATTAAAAAGATTAAAATACAATAAAATCACATTCAAAGTGGATGATTTTAATGACAAAATCAGTAAAGGGAGTAGATCAGATCTCGTAGTGAAATATGGTTTGGGAAAAGGCAATAAATGAGATGGATAGCTTTTTTCAAGAACACAGTATGAAGTAACAAACACATGTTTTAAGTTACATCAAAGCAGGCTGTATATTTAGAGAGCCCCTGGAAATGATCCAACATATATAATTAAAAATTAGATTCAGACGAACGAACCAAAATGGCGTCGGCATTATCGTCAAGAGCAAGCTATGTGACAGCATCGGTAAAGTAAACAGCGTCTTCGATCGTATAATGTTTATCAATATTATTGCCAGCAAGACTACCCTCAGAGTCATCAGTTGCTATGCCCCGCAACTTGGCTGACCCGATGACATCAAGCACGACTTTTGGAACTATATATCTGTAGAGTAGCGAGGACTAGTTAAGTTCCACAGTACTTAAGCCACAATTAACCCATTGTGCATTCTCCCAGGGGGTTGTCGTCCTTAGCCCATTTTCCATCCTGCCATATCTACGAAAATAAACAAGTCACCAGAGGACATCTTCCTTATGTGGGCAGGTGTGAGCCAGGACTCGCCGAATGCGTACTCTCCTATTAACGCAAGCTTCCAGGCTACAACTTAGACATATCTGAGTGAGAACAAGATCAAGGGGGGAAATATGCCTCATTATTGGTCTTAGTTAATTGTTAGTCGACCAGATCGTTTGGCAGCTTGAATACTACCTATTTCTTCAAACTTCCGAAGAATCTCTTTCAAATAAGTCCTCGATATAGGGCAATTGGGGTACCTCTCATTAAAAAGACGTTTCGCTACAGGGAAATTGTTTCTAGATACACCAATTATTGAAAGACATCTGCTACTTTGTCGGCTACAGTACGTCCCATTCTGCCTATGTAAACGTTTAAACGTCTCGTTAAATATTAATTAAACTAAATATTCAAGGTAAAAACACTTTTGCAAAAACTTAGCAAAGTAAAAACAACTAGAGAATTAAAAAAATTCAACTTTTTGTTGTCAAAATCAAGTCACAAATAAGCTTTTTATAAAATGTAATAGTATTTTTTGACATCACTAAAAGTTTTATTGACAAAACAAAATTAGACAATTTTTTCAACACTACTTATGTGTCTACCATAAACCACTAAAGATGTAGCTATCTACCTTTTCACAGTTCTAGTAACGGTGCAATCGTTTAAGGCAAATTCTTACATATTTTAGTTATTGCAGCACTCAATGTTTCAGTACTTTGTAGTTAGAATTTTGACCCAATTCTTTGCATTCTTAAGTCTCATACATGTTAAATCTGTTTTAAATTTGGAAAGCAAGGAGCCTAGGTAATTACTGTTTTATAAGGAAGAAATATCCTCCACAGTATGGAACGAACGTTTCCACATACCGTTCCAGTATATCCATAAGGTAGATTTTAATAGGATAATATTCTGTAAGAACTTTCAATAAAAATTACTAAACCCGTCCTAAATTTTATTAATATTCAATCATTATAATTCATATTTTGTCAACAATATTATCCATATTCTACGTCTAGACTATTATAGGCGTCACGTTAAACCCAACTATCACATTTTCATTTTCAATTGTATAATATTTACTTGGTTACACTTTCACCTGCATTACTTTCGTCAGTGTGTAAGTACTTGACATTGTTTCGTAGATATAAACATCCTTGAATTGGTCGGCCTGGTTATACACTGCTGAAAAAAAAACAGAATACTCATGCAAGGTGAGAAGATTTTGAAGATAAGAGATACAGATATAATTAATTATTAGGAAAAATGAAGATATAAATCAATAAAATCATGCACTTTCTACTAATTGATAATTTATAAAAATTGTAGATATGCCTTGCTTTGATATTTCTAAAATAAAATATTACTAATTATTTACTGTTAATAAAATGTTACTTTCCTTATCTTTATCTATCTATCTACTACCTTTTACTTTGATTAGAAGTTCTCTCGATTTGGATAACATGATAACTATAGCTACTTTTTAGATCGCTGTAAGAGTTTTAACTTTAACAAAAAAGTTAAGTAAGAGTAAGTGCAAAAAAAAGGTATTGGTTTTTCTTCTTCTTAGCTGGCTTTACAACTCGGGGCGAGTCTTTGCCGTGTCCACTATAGCCCTCCATCTTCGATCTTGCAGTTCCATTCCCCAATATTGTAGCGCAATCCTAGATAAATCGGCTTTAACATTATCCTTCCCTCTTTTTCTGGGACGGCCTGCTGATCTTATACTGTCTGGTCTCTCAAAAAACACTGTATTTGGCAGTCTCTCTTTCTCTGATCTTATCACATGACCTGTCCATCTTATCTGGTTAGCTTTTATGTATATGACGATGTTTTCAACACCAGAGTCACAAATTCAGCATTGCGGCGCCACTCTCCTGTCAATACATCTCTTTAAGGTCCAAATATCATTCTGAGCACCTTCTTTTCAAATACCAGCACCTTATTTATTTCCTGCTGATATAGAGTCCATGTTTCACTTCCATATATAACAACTGGGCAAATAATTGACTTGTACAGTCCTAATTTAGATTTTGTTTTTAGCATCTTAGATCTTAATAATGATAATAGGGAGTATAATGCTGTATTTCTTGCATCTGTCCTTGCTAAGACCTCCGTTTCGATATGATTGCCATCTATGATTACCGTCACAAAATATTTAAACTCTTTTACTACTTCGAAGTTGTAATCATTAATAGGTATGTTCTGCCTAACTCGTAATCTTGGATTTTTGGTTAATAGCATGCATTTCGTCTTCTCTTCATTTATTCGAACACCCAAACTACCTGTTTTCTTCTCGAGTTGAAAAAACACCTCTCTCACGTCTCTTGTAGAATTAGCGACTGCATCTATATCATCAGAAAAGGCCAACAATAGTTTTGATCCTCTGTTTGCAAATTTTACCTATTGCATATTCTAAGACCAAATTAACTAGCGACGGTAATATGGGGTCTCTTGTCTAAGTCCTGATATTATACTAAATGCCATCGATTTGTTCTGTTTCCTATCTCTACCTATGCATATGAGCCTGTCACGCACGTTTGGGTTAGCTTTACTAATTTTCTTGGTATTTCCATCTCTAGCATTGCTAGCTATAGTCTACTTATTTTTATTGACTCATACGCTTGCTGAAAATCTACGAGAATTTGGTTTACAGCTCAGTTGAATTCTCAGTTTTTTTCTAAAATTTGTCGGATCGTAAATATTTTATCTACTGTTGACCTTCCAGCACGAAAGAGGCATTGGTACTCGCCTAGAATATTTTCCGAATACGGATTTAGCCTTTTAAGCACAATAATTAATAGAACTATTTGCTGTGTTAATAAGCGATATGCCTCTTTAATTTCGAAATTGTTCTTTATCTCCCTTCTTATGTATGCGTATTATAATGCTTTCATTCCATTGCTTAGGCATTTTCTGTCGTTGCCTCACTCTCAGAATAATGTCATACAATTTTTAATGTAAAAAGTTTCCTCTTTTTTTGATCAATTCTCCATTTACATTTACTGTCGCTTTGTGATCTTTAAGAAATGCTATCGCATTCTTTACTTCACTGCTACTGCAGAATGGAATGTAATATCCGCTTTTTCCATCTCACTTTAAATATATAGTAGATTCCGAAAGTATTCCTTCCATCGTTCAACGATCTCTGTTCTTATTTTTTTTTATTTTTCTTTACCTGATCTGGCTGTCTTCACTTCGCTAAAGAATTTTTTTACCTGATTCCTCTCACTACTAATGTCTATTTCTCATATTTGCTATTCTATATAGCTCCTCTGTTTAGTTCTGAGTAGTCGTCTTGTCTGCGCTCTTGTTCTCTAAAAGTCTGCTTTGTTCTTATCTGTAGGGTTTTGTAGCATTTTCAATCTTTTGAGAGTTTTTATTTCCAGCATTTCCTTCCATTGTTTGTCAAACTATTTCCGTTTTGAGCGAGTCCATCTTTTTTCCAGTAGTTTCCTTCACTGCTTGGTCTATAGCTGATGCCAGTCGCTGTCATGTTTATCATAAGTCTACATTATGTTCTTTCTCTCATATCAATTAGAATCTGTAATGGTTGTCATTTGGAATTTAAATCACCTAGATAATCTTGGTGCAATAAACGAATAGAGTTCGTTTCGAAGACTCAATACTTTGACTGCTTGATAAGTCTGGCTGCTGGATAAGCTGCTGCTTTGACCATGTAATTAAAATACCAAAAAGCCAGATGAGTTTAGAAATGATGACAGACTTCTTAAAAAGAAGTAACCTCCGCTAAAATAAGTGTCACAACTCAAAAATCACCAATATTAAGATGACCATGCTACAAGTATTGAAATAAGCCGTACTTTCTTCCATAAAAGCTTCACTCGTATATTTGAACTATTTACCGCGAGATGGCACTGTGACACTTTTGTTTTTACAGGTTAGCTCAGCATGCATTCCGCTAAAGTGCCACCTTTGGCTTTATAACAGTCTACACGTAGTGCTTAATCCTGAAAAGAATCAGATTTAGAATTGTGACAGTTTTTGTGTGAATTATTAGTTATATCTGATTATTGCAGTAAAGTAAAATACTGTTCTTTTTTTATGTTGTGACAGTTTTTTCGAAGTTGTAAACGAGGAAAGTACTTTTGCGTGGTGCGGAGTAGTGTTACAGTTTGAGTTGAGCCAGTTTTTTGAATATGTAAGTATATTTTTTCAAAATATTTTTGGAATATGACTGTTTTGCAAAAACGGCACATACGATTTTTAAATCCACTGACGTTTTTTTTTAATTACGACGTTTTTTTAGAATTATTGACTTTTATTTTCTTGTTGATGACTGTGTGTTACCCTTCCTAGTTTTTATTTATTATTATTATTGTTGCAGCAAACAGACAGGTTCCATAACGTGCAAAGTTTATCGAGTAAGGACATGCAGAATTATGGCACTTGTGAAGAAAATAAAATAAGAGCGTTATGCACCAGATCAGGTGCGAGACTCAGGTCTCGCACAATTGAAAAAAATAGCGTGCCTGAATAACAAAGTTTTTATTTTAGCTACAATAATGTTTTTTCTTTTTCAGACATCTCAGAAAGACATCTTTTAGAAGAAAAAAATGTTGCACTTAATACTTATGATAATGCAAACTATGTTATAGCTACCGATAACGATAATAATAAGCCTGATACATCATTATTACGGGTTGACCTTTCACCAGACCTGAAAAACGACCTCCAAATCTCGGACTTCGTAAGCAATAATGATGATGATTCCATAAAAGATCCAAACTATGAATCAGATTCTAGTAGCTCTAGTTCGTCCTCCTCTTCTACATCAAGTGATAGTTCTAGCTTAAGCAGTAGTGATAGTCCAGGTTGCAGTGGTTTCTTGTCGAATTCAAACAATATAAGCCAGGTAGCAGACACTCCACTGGCAGGACTCTCAAGCAGTAAATACTCCAGCAGCAGTGAGCAGCAAGCATTCAAGTATCAGACGTTGAAGTTGCAGACACTCTAGCAGCAAACTTACAAGCATCAGGACCTGAAGTACCAGACAGTCAACCAGCAAACACCAAAATTGCCACCCCTAAAAAAAGGGAAAAAGCGAGTAGCAGTGGCAGAAAACTGGTTAAGTAATAAAGCCAAGAAATAACGAAACTCTGGCCAAGCATATACCCCAAGATCTAAATCACAAAAACCTATTGTTGTCAGAAGTATCAGAGCTGCTTCTGGAGATAAATGCCGGCTAAAATGCCCTAATAAAATGGATGAAAATACCAGGGAAGATATTTTAAAAATATATTGAGCCTGGCAAATATAAATAGATAGAGAGATCTTCATTCATTCACAAATGCATGAATCCCGTCAAACCAGCGTACAGATGTAGCAGTGCGGAGAGACCTAGACAACATAATAATGCACATTATTTTCATATAAATAATAATGAACAAGTTCGCGTATGCAAATACTTTTTTATTGTTAAGCTAGATATTAACAATCGAATTACAAGAACGGTCGTTGACAAAGCTAAAAGAGGGTTCCAAAAGTAGACTTGAGAGATAAACACAAAAACCATAAAAAAATCCATCGATTAAAGAGTATGGAGATAACCATGGATTAAGAGTAAGTGCCAAAAAGGTACTGGGCAATGGGTAAAGGGGAAAAACGTATGTTCATTACATTACCATTTATAACGTTATAAATATCACATTTTTCTTCTTGGAATAACTCAACATCAGTTATTGATTAGCTAGTTAGATGATTAACGAAGAATGTACGTAATTATTTCAACTCAATGGTTCCACTAGTTATCGAAATGAACATCTAGGTACTTGCAACTTTCTATACTCTCGATTTGTGTTTGATTTGTAGATGATTGTGTATTGTAGTTTTGATGTTTCCTAATACTTATATAATTTGTCTTGTTTATGTTAAGATCCATTCCGTATTCTTGAGCGACCATGCGAGATACATATAATTAAAGATCGCAATACGATCAGACCGGATGCAAAACTAAGACTGTTTAATAAAAAAAGAAAATGTAAAGCTTAAAATTCATGAAGGAAATTGCAAAAATTCAATGATAAAAAAGTCTTAATAGATGTTTGAGTAAGTATTTGCGAAATCAATAAAATATCTGCGTATTTTTCATATCAGTTTATGTTTTATCGCAAGTTCTAGATAAATAAAATCTTGAACAAAGTTACAGGAATGGCATTTATCACACTACAATAAGAATTTAGTTATTTTCATCCGCTTCCGATTGTTTCATGATAAGATAGTATTTAGAACGTAAATTAAATTAAGGTAAGCATAAAAAACTTTTAATACGTATGCAAATTTATTTTTTTTTCTTTTTGAAAGGATCAAATACTATAGAAATTTTCAATGAACTTTGATATTTTTGATTCTTCAATATGCTTCTTTCATACTCTCTTAACCTTTCAGGAATAACGTGACATAAAGGTACACAAAATGTAACGTCGGACTAGCAATCCGCAAATCTAGAAAAGGTCCAAAAAACAAATATTTTTGGAAAAACGGTCTAAGAACTTGTTGATTTTTTAAATATATAATTAAAATAGACTCAAAAAAAAATTTGCACTCAGATTTATTATAACTTGTATTTAAACCCATGCTTTGAAAATAAAAGTTAAGAGATAGGTATATTTTTTTCACATTTTGAATACTATATATATATATATATATATATATATATATATATATATATATATATATATATATATATATATATATATATATCGGTTTCAAAACGTCTTGCGTCGTTGTCCGATGCCTAATTTCCACGAATTTCTATCATTCCATTGTTCTTCGGTCAAGTCTCGGGAGCTCATTGCCTTTGTTATTCCCTCCTTCCATGTTCTTTTTGGTCTTCCTCGTTTCTTACGATTTGGTGGTATCCATTTCATGGCGATTTTTGGTAGTCTTGTTTCTGGCATTCTTTGAACATGGCCATACCATATAAGTTGTTTCCTTTCTATGTCTGTTGCCAGTGATCCATCTACCCCCATCCGATTTCTTATTTCATCGTTTCTAATTCTGTCTGCTCTAGATATTCGAAGTGATCGTCTAAATACATCCATTTCTGTTGCTTCGAGTTTTCTTTTATTGCTTTCTGTTAGTCTCCATGTCTCTGTACCATAGGTTAAGCTGGTTTTTATGAGAGATTCATATATATTGTATTTTCGTCTTTTACCAATTTCTGAGCTCCAAAGAACTCCGTTAAGGCATCCAATTGTTCTACGGGCCTGGGTTATTCGTTTTCTAATTTCCCTATTGTCTGTGCCTGTGGTGTCGAAATCAATTCCTAGGTAGGTATATTCAGTGCAGAATGCAATTTCGGTTGTGTCCATCTGAATGTTGGATAGTTCTGCACCTATTGGGAGATATTTTGTTTTTTGTGTATTGAGTTCTAAACCCCACTTCTTGTATTCTTGCTGTAGTTTTCTGGCCATATATGTCAGGTCTTCTTTATCGTTGGCTATAAGGACTTGATCGTCTGCAAACTGTAGGGTATATAGGCAAGTTTCTCCCAGGTCAATGCCCATTCCTCTGCACTTTCTTTTCCACTGATACAGTGCTTTCGCCACGTAGATTTTAAACAATGTGGGGGATATGCAACACCCCTGCCGGAGTCCCTTGTTTACAGGAAATTTTTTTGAAAGTCTATTTCCAATTTTTATTCCCGACGTTGATCCTTCATAAAGCTGTTTAAGGGCGTTAATTACTGTGTGGTTAATGTTTGTTTCCTGCAAAACTTTCCATAGCTTTTTAGCGGGTACAGTATCATAGGCCTTCTGAAGGTCTATAAACATAAGGTGGGTTTCTTGATTGGTACTTGATCTTTTTTCTATTATTTGTTTCAAAACAAACACATTATCGGTGCAGCTCCTTCCCGCTCTAAAGCCAGATTGTTCCTCTTCTTCTTGTTCCTTATATTCTTGTTCGATAATGTCTCGAAGTATCCTTCCATATAGGCGACTTAAGGTACTGGTTACTGATATACCTCGATAGTTTGAGCAATCCAGTTTACTTCCCTTCTTATGTATAGATGATATGAAGGATACTTTCCACTCATGCGGGACTGGTGCACCGTTTAGATATTGGTTTATACACCAGGTTAATCGTTCAAACAGTTTGTTAGTGCCGCATTTGATTAGTTCTGCTGAAATTCCCTCCGGACCTGCAGCTCGACCATTTTTTAGTAGTTGTATCGTTTTTATGACAGTCCTCTCATCGATGTTTATCGTTTCTCCCTGTATGTGTATTTCAGTTGGAGACATTTCTCTATATTCCTCTCTGTTTTCTGTTAATAGATTTTCGTAATGTCGGATCCAGTTCTCTGTTGTTATTAATTGTATGTTTGTTTCTCTTTTTTCATTTGATTTAACTTTTGTCAGGAATTTCCACGTCTCTGAGCATTTTCTACCTCCCATATATGTGTCTATCTCTTTGCATTTTTTGTCCCACATTTCTCGTTTAGCTGTGTTTACTAGTTGTCGTGTTCTTTTTTTAATATCTTTGTATTCTTCTCTATCCAACTCCTGTTTTGTATTTAGCCATTTGTGGTATGCTTTTTTCTTCCGAAGTACTAGTTCTTCAATTTCTTGATTCCACCAAAGTTTTTTACTAGCGGAATTAGTTTTTAGTCCAATGGCCTCCTCTGCTGCTTCTTTGATGCTACTCGTTATGTTTTCGTAAATTTGTTCTACTGACTGGTCTTCTATATTATGTAGCAACTTTTCGTCTTTGAATACTATAAAACACAAAAACACAAATTAAACAAATACAAAACAACTATTTCTAAGAAATTAAACAAATACTAAATAAAAAAACAACAAACAATCTTCGCTGCTGTCTTCGAAAATACCATCCTGTAGGCAGTCAGAGCAAATGCATTTTGCGTGTTCTAAGCATACAAATTTTTGGCATTTTTGACAGGTATATCTGGTTGGCCTATTTTTTGTCTACTGCAGTAAAAAAAAGACCTCGAAAATTAGGTTGTGGATTTGGGGCTGGAACAATTTCTTCTTCAATACGGCAAATTTTTTTATTCTTAACCTAATTGATCTAGGAATACGTTTATTTAAAAATCGACCTTGCAGATGTTTCTTTACTAGTTTCATACCAAGAACTTGGTACCGTTTATTACAAATGAATTGATACCGGCTACATTCATTGCAAAATAAAAACTGACCATAGGCCATCGGCGAGTGGCTCGAGCTCAAGCAAGCAAGCAAGTTCATAAAATGTGTGCTTCATCAACTAGATCTACTCCTCCTTTGGATTTATTATAGTCAATAATTATTTCTCGCTTGCCCGTTAATTCGTCTAGCAAATCGTCGTGGTGCATCGTTGAGAGTAAAATAACGTTTTTGCTTTTTTTGCTCCGAGTACAGATTGAATATCAGTGGTGAAATTATGCACCCCTATCTCACTCCCCTTAAGATTTTGACTTGATCTGTATATTCTCCATCTATTCGGAGTACCGCTGATTGATTCCAATACAGGTTAGCTATTATTTTTAGGTCTCTTCCGTCAATCCCTGTCATCTTCAACACTTCCATCATTTGTTCATGCCTGACTCTATCGAAAGCTTTCTTGTAGTCAATCAGGCATGCAAAAACATCACATCTGACATCTCTACATTTCTGAAACAATACCTGCACGCTAAATAAAGCTTCCCTCGTACCAACGGCATTCACAAATCCAACTTGATTGGACGCAATTTATTCCTCAAATTTCGGGTAAATTCTTTTGTGGATGACTTTTAAAAACAGCTTAAGCAGATAGCTCATTAGGCTTATGGTCCTATAGTCTTCACAAACTTTTGCTCCTGGTTTCTTGGGCAATGGTACGAACTCCGATTTGAGACACTTTACTGTTATTTCTCGTGCCTTGTATATTTTATTAAATATTTCAGGTATTATTTTTATTTGTTTTGCATCTAATAGCTTCAGCACCCTTCCCACCCACAATACCCTTCATTTTTCTGACGGGTGCCGTTATTTCTTCTGGTATGATTTCACAACCTGAATTTTCTTCAAATGGTGGGTTCTTGTATTGTTGTAAGTGTTTTTTTTTTCTTTGGACTGAGGTGGAAAGATTCGTAAAATCGACTAGGGAAGGTGTCCCTAGTACTGTTGGATTCAACCAAAAGGACCAGAGACATACGCCGACGGCACGATGTCAAACTATGTGATAGAGGGCCCCCTTCGGACGTTCCTGCCAGGTCGCCTACTAACTAAAACTCTCTCTTCGACCCGTGGTATCCCTGGACGAGTTCATTAGCGAACGAAACATGGGGATACCACGCGCAGACTGGGTTAAAGGTGCCCTTAGGGCTATTTATTTTAGTTACAGCACTTACCTAAAAGCAGTAAGCGTGTAGGAAGGAGACCTAGTTCCCAAGCGGAGAAACTTGAGAGCTTAAAAAAGAGGGGTTACCGTAAAGGGTAACATTTGGTACATTTTTGTACAGAAAAGAAAAAGAAAGAAATAAAAAAAGAATGTTTATGTTTTTTTTTATTATTTATTTTTGTATTTGACCCCTCACCCAGCTTGTTCGGCTCTTTCTATTATAGTCTTCCTTTTCATGATACCTGTTATATGGTGGATTATATATTCAAAATTCTCTTTGCTGCTCATTGCAATCTGCATGATGTTTTTGGGCGCGATCGCGCCGAATCTATTCTGCAGCCTTTGTTGTATATATATATATATATATATATATATATATATATATATATATATATATATATATATATATATATATATATATATATATATCGGTTTCAAAACGTCTTGCGTCGTTGTCCGATGCCTAATTTCCACGAATTTCTATCATTCCATTGTTCTTCGGTCAAGTCTCGGGAGCTCATTGCCTTTGTTATTCCCTCCTTCCATGTTCTTTTTGGTCTTCCTCGTTTCTTACGATTTGGTGGTATCCATTTCATGGCGATTTTTGGTAGTCTTGTTTCTGGCATTCTTTGAACATGGCCATACCATATAAGTTGTTTGCTTTCTATGTCTGTTGCCAGTGATCCATCTACCCCCCTCCGATTTCTTATTTCATCGTTTCTAATTCTGTCTGCTCTAGATATTCGAAGTGATCGTCTAAATACATCCATTTCTGTTGCTTCGAGTTTTCTTTTATTGCTTTCTGTTAGTCTCCATGTCTCTGTACCATAGGTTAAGCTGGTTTTTATGAGAGATTCATATATATTGTATTTTCGTCTTTTACCAATTTCTGAGCTCCAGAGAACTCCATTAAGGCATCCAATTGTTCTACGGGCCTGGGTTATTCGTTTTCTAATTTCCCTATTGTCTGTGCCTGTGGTGTCGAAATCAATTCCTAGGTAGGTATATTCAGTGCAGAATGCAATTTCGGTTGTGTCCATCTGAATGTTGGATAGTTCTGCGCCTATTGGGAGATATTTTGTTTTTTGTGTATTGAGTTCTAAACCCCACTTCTTGTATTCTTCCTGTAGTTTTCTGGCCATATATGTCAGGTCTTCTTTATCGTTGGCTATAAGGACTTGATCGTCTGCAAACTGTAGGGTATATAGGCAAGGTCAATGCCCATTCCTCTGCACTTTCTTTTCCACTGATACAGTGCTTTCGCCACGTAGATTTTAAACAATGTGGGGGATATGCAACACCCCTGCCGGAGTCCCTTGTTTACAGGAAATTTTTTTTGTTCGTAGCCTTTGTTGTTCGTAGGCGAAAACATTGCACCGGAAGATGCAATGTTCCGCATCGTCCCTCTCGTCACACGAGGTGCATATGTCATCGTTGGTTTTTTTGATGCCATATGTGTAGGATCTGAAAGATCCATGACCGGTCAGGAACTGAGTAAAATAGTAATTTACTCTTTTAAATTTACAGTTGTACCATGCTACAACATCGGGGATAAGCGTTTTGGTCCAACGAGCCTTCGTGGTCTGTACCTCCCATTCTCTTTGCCATTCTATAAGCATGTTCACTCGTATGGTCCTTCTTACCTGAGGTAGGTGACCGTCATGGGCTTCATACAGCATTTGTCTTTCTTTGACAAGCAGGTGGATGGGGAGCGTTCCCGCAATCACCTGTAAGGCCAGCGTAGAAGTGGTTCGGTACGCGCTCACCACTTTTAAAAGGGGCTTCCTTTGGGCTCTTGTTATAATATCTTTGTACTTCTGGTATTTTAGTACGTTAATCCAGACGGGAGTTCCATATAGAAGGGTCGATTGCACTACTTGAAGGTACAATTTTCTCTTGTTGCTGCTGGGCCCTCCTATGTTGGGTATTATTCTTTGGATAGCTGCCGTCCGTTTATCCGCCTTCTTAACCACTCCTAACAGGTGTTTCGTATACCTCAGACCTCTGTCCAGGTCGATGCCTAAATACCTCGCGCAGTTCGTCGGCTCTAATTGGCTATTGCCTATTTGGAAAGTCAGGTCCGGCTCATTCCTTGGAGCTTTAAGGATGACCACGTCTGTCTTGTGGCCTGCGAGTTCGAGGTCATTATTTTTCATCCACCTGTTCACTTTCTCGCAGCATTCGTTTACAATTTCCACAAGGTCTCAGTGCCTGTCGTTAGTGACCAATATGGCAAGGTCATCTGCAAGTTGTAAGGTAGTGGAACAGTTTTTTCCAAGTATTCTTCTGTCCAGTCTATGTTTGCACCTCCTGTTTATTACGTCTATTCCATACCTTGAATCTATTAAGATGTAATCAATCTGACTCGTTGTTCTTCCATCAGGAGAGGTCCAGGTTACTCCGTGTATATTCTTGCTTCAAGCATACATTTATTGTTATTCAAAGTTTGTTGATAACATTGTATTAATATGAAGTATTATACGGGAGATATAGCTAGTAGAGATAGGTTGTTAAAGAAAACGTTTTAATAATATTTTTTCTTTTTCTTCGTACTACTTCCTTGATAGCGTTGTCCCTGACCATCTTCGGAGGACTTCTTATTAGATATCCATGTTATTAGTTCATCTGTTTTTGGCCTATATATGCCTCTTTATTCTTTGACCATTTGGTTTTTTTATCTTGTGCTATTTTTACTTTGTTCTGCTTTCCTATTCTAACGTATGGTCCTAAAGTTTTGGGAAAAATTTCACCTGTTCTGATTGAGAAGCAAAATGCATTTAACAAAGAAGGCCATGGAATTGAAATGTCATCAGTTATTGACATTTAATGAACAAAGCAGAATATTTTGGTTTGTGCTCTGCAAAATGTCTTATAAAATTGATATTCGTCGAGGTGTTTATAATATGGTTGGGCGAATGTCGAGACGAGATATTGTTAATATTTATTGAGATCAAAACATAAGCAAATCGACAATTTATCGCACAATCAAAGAATGTGAAGACGAGATACCATGTGTTAACTTGCGTAAAAGTGGCCGACCGCGGATTTTGAACCATATAAGAGAGGCAAGACTGATTGAAGCAGCTAAGAACAAAATTGGGGTCTCACAGCGAAAACTGGCCAGAAGATTTCATGTTAGAAAGACTACAGTATACAGGACCCTATCGAGTAACAATATTATCTACCGGAAAAGAAGGAAAGCTCCAAAATACACAGAGGATTAATTAGAGAGAATTCCGAGATGTTGCCGCGCGTTAAGGCGAGTGCATTTCGTCAACAAGTTGATCGTGATGGACGATGAAAAATATTTTACTTTGACCAACTCTGAGATGAAGGGTAATGATGGGTTTTACACAACCGATTACGAAAATGTACCTGATGAAATAAAATTCAAAAGTAAGAAAAAATTTGAGGACAAAATTTTGGTATGGTGTGCAATTTCTGAGGCTGGCTTTATCTCACAGCCCTACATTGGTGTTGTTCGAGGCGAAGCCTTAAACGCAAATATTTATATTCAAAGATGTCTCTCTAAATTGCTTCAGTTTGTGAACACACATCATGCAAATGATCAAATAGTCTTTTGGCCAGATCTTGCTTTATGTCATTACGCGAGGATCGCGTAATGACGCGAGAAAAAAAATATATTTCTCTTGGTTTCAGATTCTACTCGAAATATCTTAAATAAGATGGGGTTCCCATTAAAATTAAGTTTTTAGATATTCTTAAATAAATAAAACGGCTTACTTTATACCTCTAGTAAATATCGTGTATGGCCTTTTATTACAACATGCATTAAAGTTAGAGCATATTAGAAATCTGTTGGATTAAATGATTTATTTAGTGTGCGTAATGGGGGGAGCTTTTTGAGCCTAACGTATGATAAGCTTCAAAGCAGGATTATTGTCTTAATAGTTTTTCGACGTTTTACTGATAACTAATTAATAAAAAAAAATACTCTGTCAATATTTATTTTACATACATTATTTATTTTACATTCACAAAACTGTTATAATTGAACGTGTAGTGTAAATAATAAGTTAATTAACAAAAAAATGCACTGACGTCATTAATGCGGTAAAAACATACGTACCTTTATTTCAACACAAAATCCTGCTTTAAAAACACCCGCAGAAATTTTAATTAGAATGGTTCTTTTGTGTAAATTGCTTTAGTACAAATTAATGCCTAAAGTATGTAAAAATAAAAGGATAAAAGAACAAGAGTACCCTTCTTTTTATAACCATAACATCTAGAACAATGGTTTTTAAGACGAAAAACTGTATTTTTTAAGTGAAACAGGTAAATATTTTTTATTATTATTTGAAGACTCTTGCAGTGTCGACAGCCAAAGTGGCGATCATTATTAATAACGAAAAAACGCATTCTAATATTAGTATCAGCAAAGATAGTTACTCACAGGAAGAAAATCCTTAACAAATAGTAGTGTCCCTAGATTCAGACAGTATCGAAATGTAAATGAACAAAATTTATAATCTGGTTGATAGAGATGCTGATAATCTATGTGAATGCGCAATTCATACAAACTTCTGACAATTGCCGTGAAAACAAAATTTGGTAAAAACACGTGGCTATTATTCTTATGGATCTGGCATCCACGACAAGTCGCGTCCCAATGGCTAATAATGAACGACCTCTAAGTATACATGTTGTGAATAGGGTGTCACCAAATAATCGACGGCGGATCAACAGAGAATATGATATAGGGGCTAGAGCTAAGCCACTAATTGTGGATTTGTTAATTGAACGTGATACATGCTCGCACACATACACAAATAAAAAAAAGTACAAATCTCCACTATGCTTAATCAGCAAATCACCAGTTGAGCTGTTTAGTTGGCTAATTTGTTAACATTCCATAACACGTTTATTTGGTTGAACTTTTGAGTAATAAAAATTATTAATTTGTATGGGTGATTTAAATGTAAAGATAGGAAAAGGCCGAGTCGACAATATAATAGGTGATTATGGTTTAGGAATAAGGAATGCTAGAGGCGACAGATTGGCTCAATTTTGTCAAGAAGAAAACCTGGCGATTATGAACACATGGTTTCGATTACTACCCCGTAGACTTTATACCTGGAGGTCACCACAGGATAATGAACAAAATTGCATTCGAAAATAGATCGACTTTAACCAATTTAAGATTTAGAAATTCCATTGTAAGCGTTAAGACTTTTCTTGGAGCAGATGTCCCCTCAGACCATAACATTGACAGTTGAAGGAAAAAAGGATTCGTTTACATTAGAATTTTGTTAGAACTTGGTAAAAACCATTCCTCAAAGAAATGTCGATGCCATTAAAAATAAAGGGGATGTAACTCAGTGGTAAACTTTCACATTTTTGTTTTGTTAATATTAAATATTCTATGCGTTTTTTTAAATTTATTATTATTCTATTTAATCGATAGTTTGCATTACGTTATTTGCAAGAATTATAGTTAATTGATGGATTCGACCGTTACTTGATGGAAATTCATTTTATGTAACAATAAAACACTGAAAACTTTGTTTTCAAACTTCCACAAAATTTATTTTAATTTCTTATCACTACAGCTGTTTCGGCTGATTGCCTTTCTCAAGTGATCTGTTTTTGGTATGGGTTTACACTTTATAGTCTCTAATGGAATAGGTTGAGGAGGGGAGAACTGTTTGTCTCAAGCTGGTCATTCAGAATTATATCTGTGTTTTTTAATTTGTTGATTTCCATAGATTCTAACAAAGATAGCTTAAGGCCTTTATTTTGAATGTGGAGAATTTTAAATTCGTCATTAAAAGAATGATTATGATCTAGAAGGTGAAGTGCGTATGTAGAATCTGTTTTTCTATTATTGAAAGCCCTTTTATGTTCTGCTATTCGTTTATTAAAATTTCTACCTGTTTGACCAATGTAAGTTTTTGGGCAGTCGCCACATTTAAGTTTGTACACACCACTGTGTAAGTGTTTTTTATGTTGGCTCTTGTTGTTTTTAATATATTTGCCTAGGTTGTTATTTGTTCTGAAAGCTGGTGTTATTCCTTTCTTTTTTATGTGTTTGGCTATTTTTGTTGATATTTTGCCTGTATATGTAATCGAGCAGAAGGTACTGGGTTTTTTCTCTGGTGGTGGAAATACTAAGTTCAGGGCTTTCTTCTGTAGTTTTTGATTTAATATTTTATTAATTGTTTGTTCGTTGTATCCATTGTTTACTGCTATTTGCTTAATGATATTTAATTCTGTCTCAAAATTGTATTTTGACATAGGAATTGCTGTTAATCTATGTAACATACTATGATAGGCTGCCAGTTTATGTTGTGTGGGATGGGATGATGAATTGTGAATAGTCGTGTCAGTATGGGTAGGTTTATGAAATATGGAGAAGTCATGTTTGTTTTTAAGTCTGGTAATTTTTAAATCTAAAAAATTTATGGATTGATTTTGTTCTGTTTCTATTGTAAATTCAATATGACTATGAAGAGAATTAATATACGATAAAAATTGGTCGAGTTGCCTGTTAGTTCCTGTGAAACATACCAGTACATCGTCTACGTATCTCCACCAATATAAAAACTGTTTGAATATGGTGGAGATACGTAGACGATGTACTGGTATGTTTCACAGGAACTAACAGGCAACTCGACCAATTTTTATCGTATATTAATTCTCTTCATAGTCATATTGAATTTACAATAGAAACAGAACAAAATCAATCCATAAATTTTTTAGATTTAAAAATTACCAGACTTAAAAACAAACATGACTTCTCCATATTTCATAAACCTACCCATACTGACACGACTATTCACAATTCATCATCCCATCCCACACAACATAAACTGGCAGCCTATCATAGTATGTTACATAGATTAACAGCAATTCCTATGTCAAAATACAATTTTGAGACAGAATTAAATATCATTAAGCAAATAGCAGTAAACAATGGATACAACGAACAAACAATTAATAAAATATTAAATCAAAAACTACAGAAGAAAGCCCTGAACTTAGTATTTCCACCACCAGAGAAAAAACCCAGTACCTTCTGCTCGATTACATATACAGGCAAAATATCAACAAAAATAGCCAAACACATAAAAAAGAAAGGAATAACACCAGCTTTCAGAACAAATAACAACCTAGGCAAATATATTAAAAACAACAAGAGCCAACATAAAAAACACTTACACAGTGGTGTGTACAAACTTAAATGTGGCGACTGCCCAAAAACTTACATTGGTCAAACAGGTAGAAATTTTAATAAACGAATAGCAGAACATAAAAGGGCTTTCAATAATAGAAAAACAGATTCTACATACGCACTTCACCTTCTAGATCATAATCATTCTTTTAATGACGAATTTAAAATTCTCCACATTCAAAATAAAGGCCTTAAGCTATCTTTGTTAGAATCTATGGAAATCAACAAATTAAAAAACACAGATATAATTCTGAATGACCAGCTTGAGACAAACAGTTCTCCCCTCCTCAACCTATTCCATTAGAGACTATAAAGTGTAAACCCATACCAAAAACAGATCACTTGAGAAAGGCAATCAGCCGAAACAGCTGTAGTGATAAGAAATTAAAATAAATTTTGTGGAAGTTTGAAAACAAAGTTTTCAGTGTTTTATTGTTACAGAATTATAGTTGTTTGGGAAAGTATGTACTTACTATTTCTTTCTTATTTTTACATTTAATATTTTTCTGTTGCGGTACTGTAATGTTATCTAATTCAATACTGTATTCTAACGACTTTGGTGCAATAAACTTCTTGATAGCTTGAAGAGAAGAAGTATATTGCTGCAAATTACAAAGTAGATGCTGAAAAAGTTGCACCGTTCATCAAAAAATATTTAAAAGCTGCAGTTGCTACTGGATCATTGGTGCAAACAAAAGGAAAAGGCGCATCAGGATCTTTCAAGTTAGCGTCTACCTCATCGTCGTCTTCTGGATCTGCAAAGCCTAGTTCCGCAGAAAAAAAGAAAGCTGGAGGAACAACTAAACCGAAAAAAACTGCCGCCGCTGCCAAACGTTCTGCTGCAGGCGAAAAGGCAAAATCTGTAAAGAAAGTGACAAAGGCTAAAAAAGCCGAATCAAAGACAGAGAAAAAGCCGGCAAAGGCGAAGAAAGTTGAAAAGAAGTCAGCACCTAAAACTGCATCATCTTCATCCGCAGTTCCGACTTCTGCAGAGGCCAAAGTAAAAACACCAACAAAAGCGAAGAAATCAAGTAAAGGCAGTTCTACGAAAAAACCAAAGGCACCTAAGCCAAAGACCGCCAAGGCTGCTGCAAGTTCACCAAAAGCTGGAAAAGCTGCTGCTCCTAAGAAGAAAGAAATAGCAAGTACATGCTTTCCCAAACAATAGTATTATCCGGGTAATTGACTTTTAATCCATAATTCAAGGGCAAGAAATAAACAGATGTATTTAAAATACGTATATTTAAACAACAATTACAATTAAAAAAAAAATACTATCAATAACCTTAAAATTAAATCAACCAACGAATTTCTTACCAAGAATATAAATGGCGTTTTTTAAATTTTAATATATCAAAAACAAATGGATATGAAATCTTACATATCAATAATCAATAAATTAAAATTTTATGTACAATATATATGATTTAAAAATATTTTTCTTCTTTAAACTTCGAAAACTATTTTATTCTTTTCATTTTAGACATAACCAATGTCGGTTATTTCTATTAATTTGCTTTAGTATTATTTAAAACCACTTAAAAGTACACATTACAAAATAATACAACCAAAGTTCTTATAAAAGATAACAAAACGAAAGCGTGGACATAAGCTGGTAAGTAAATGTACAAACACGCAGCAAGCAATGCTAAAAATATTATACAAAACATTAAAAGAAGTTCAAATAGTAAAAAATGTCGATCAAAATATCAAATTTAAAAGAGTAAAATGATTAAATGTGGTAGATAGTGAAAATAGTGTTATTTCATCGACCAATAAATGGTCGATGAAATATAAGATAAAGCCAACCTATGGGAAAAACACGAAGGAGAAATCTGCCTGGTATCTTATTCAGGGAGCTTTCAAGGTTATGTTGACGCCTTGTAAAATTAAACACAAAATTTTAAAAGTTAATTACTTATTGACAAATAATTTTTTATCTGATCTTGTTTAACAAGTTATTTCCAAATTTTCGATTAATTTTATCTGGTATACAGATTGTATAAAACTCACTTCTATCATTTTATTTATTGATTTGTAAAAGTTTTTGACTCGTTTCGTATTTTCCGAAATAAAAATAGAATTTTAATAAACGTGCTGTTTTTGCAGAACTGGCTGTGGTATACTTGTTAATGTTGAGCATAGATATTAACAGTTAGATAAATTTCTATAAGTAATTTATCCAAGTGTTACACTTCTGGTAGTAAAATAATTTTTACCTTCAAAAATGTTTTTATCTGCCGAAAACTTTCAAAAAAGGAGGTTTTATCTAACTAATACAATTTGAATGTAGTTAGTAAGAAATTAGAATCCACCCAGAGTGGACGCTGCTTTCATTGTAAAATTGTAAAGAAATATTGCTCGAAAATGTTCTCGGCTAGGATCCATTTTTCGAAGGACTTGCTAATTTCAAACATTCACTGTATCTACACGAGTTGTTATATCGCAATGAAACTCACGATTTATGTCAACAAAAGATTGAGGTTACATTTGTGTCGGAAGGTTTTATTGGTGGCGCCCTCTGAGCGGCTGTGTGCAAAACTAAAAAGGTAAACCTCGTATATAAAATGGATGAACAGAAAGAACATGTTTCTTTAGATTAAGTGTAACTGAAATTAAAATAAAGAAATGTATTTGAACTTTCCAGAACAAGCCTCTGGAGAGTTTTGAGACAGATCGGGCTGAAGTTCAAAAAGGAAGACAGTAGAAAGGCTTTGTGTGAAAGATCTAGTGTCTAACAGATAAAATGTTTATATTTAAGTATAAATAGATACCTTTTTAATGGTAAGTGAAAATTCTAAAAAATCGCAATTTTCACAATAAATTGTTAATAATAAAAAACCACGCCGAAATTTCTGCAGAAAACGTATAGGTTTATTTACGACAGGTACAATATATATTATCGGAAAAATATATAAACTAACTAATATATAAATACTGGGATGTAGGGTTGTGTTTTAGAGGTAGTACCTTTTATTGGAATGACCACATCGAGCGTCATGAACGGGTGATGGTTCTTGATAACTGGTCCTCATAAGACACCTAACTCCCACTTATGACTCCACGTGCCACACCCCGGGCAACTGGCAACAGATATGGCAAAAAATTTCACCGAGTGATTGCCGGTATAAGCAGTCCCCCACTTACTGACCAACGGGCCTAGGAGTTAGGGCACCTTTTTGTTCTGGGGTTGACAAATCGACCCCGAAGGTGGATGAACCAAAATTTGGCCAACGGCATAAAGATGTAGAAGGTAAAGGGAAACCACTACATTAACGATCCCTACGGATATCCCTGGAATAATTATCTTATATGTCGGACAAAATTGAAGCAAAGGCCCTCAGTCCCGGGCAGACTTTAGATGGTCCGAGGGTGCTAAAAATCCCCGGGTTCGACTTCAAGATGTTATTCATAAAGTAGCGACATGGAACGTCAATAGTTTGTGCATCCCAGGAAAGTTACATAACCTGCTCAAAGCAATGCGGCGCCTAGAAGTGAAAACAATGGGTGTAAGTGAATTGAGGTGGTCTGGCTCAGGTATTTCTCAACTTTACAGTGTACTATAGTACCGGTAGCGACGCCACAGATAACTACCACAGGCATGGAGTTGCAATAGTGCTTGATAATAGAATTGCGATGTCTGTTATAGATTACATACCCGTTTCAAACAGAGTAATCATAGTGAAGTTAGCCGGTCAACCTATTAATATAAATCTAATCCAAGTTTACGCACCCACATCTGATAAACCGGAAATTGAAGTTTTAGATTTCTATAAAGACATAACGATATCAACATCATAATGGGCGATTTTAATGCCAAAGTCGGTAGGGGTAGATGTGGTAATGCGGTTGGTGATTTCGGTCTGGGTAACAAAAATGAGCGAGGAGAGTATATAAAAAGAGTGGACATTGGCCACATTCCAACGGATTGGCTTTATTCAACCTTTATAATGATCCCTAAATCACAAAGAGTGACAAAATGCAAAGACCACAGACTGATAAGTTTAATGAGCCATTTGCTTAAGGTGTTTCTTCGCATCCTTCACACAAGAATCTTCAGAAAGCTGGAAGATCTAAGCGGTGAGACACAATTTTGTTTCAAATTTGGTATTATGCTTGAATACGCTTGTACAAATTGCATGGATCAACGAAAGGATATAGTCATAATATTCCTCGATTATGAAAAAGCGTTTGACACCGTAAAACATGACGCAATGATAAAAATGCTACACAAATGCTAACATTGACGAGAAAGATATAAGAGTTATCCAGAATCTCTATTGAATTCAAAAAGCACAAGTGAGACTAAACAAATCAACCAACACAGAAGAATTTAAAATTTTAAGAGGGGTGCGACAGGGGTGTGTTTTGTCTCCTATGCTCCTCAATCTCTATGTAGAACATTTTTGCAGAGGCAGTGGAAGGATCTGAGTGTGGAATAAAGGTAAACGGGTTTCCGATAAATAACATTCGTTACGCCGACGACACCGCGATAATAACAGACAAAGAACATGATATGCAGTTGATGTTAAATAAAATAAACACCGTAGGAAAAGTATATGGCTTGAAGATAAATGCTGGAAAAACTAAATGCATGGCAATAAGAAAAAACGCACTTTTAAGAATACAACTGCAAGTAGATAATGCTCCAATCGATCAAGTGAAAACATTTAAATACTTGGGAATGATGATGAATGACCAATGGGATCCTCAACAAGAAATAAATTGCCGTACCGAACAAGCAAGACAAGCTTTTATCAAATTTAAACCGCTACTATGTAACCGCAATCTTTCCTTCAATCTCCGCTACAGGATGGTTAAATGCTATGTATGGTCCATATTGTTATACGGCATGGAAACATGGACGTTAAGAGTACCTTCCATTATTAAGTTGGAGGCCTTCGAAATGTGGACGTTGCGAAGAATGTTCCGCATACCATGGACAGATGGGGTGAGAAACGAGGAAGTCTTAAGAAAGGCAAATACTGAGAGAGAACTACTCAATTTGATCAAGGTACGAAAAATTGGATACCTCGGCCATATTCTGAGAGGAAAAAAAAACGCAACCCCTCAACTAATCATCCAGGGAAAATTGAAGGCAAGAGAGGAGTAGGTCGCAAACAAATGCCGTGGCTACGGAACATAAAGAACTGGACAGGCATAAATAATATTGGCGATCTTTTGCATGCCGCAAAAGACAGACGTCTGGCCTTAAGATAATTCGCCAACGCACTATAGGTGCACGGCACTATAAGAACAAGAAGATATAAATACTATAAAATATTTATATATTATATCCCAATTTTTATAGAAGCTTGGCTTGAAAAAAAAACAAGAAATGTCAAACGAATATCAATTTAGAAGGAGAAGAGTGCAGGCCAAAGACAAAGATGACTGAAAGTAGTAAAGAAAAAAGAATTAGAAGAAATTAACGAGGCAGACCGGAAAGAAAACGCGGGTGGCCGGAAGTAATCACAAAAGATAACAACGAATTTTGAACACAGAAAAAATGTAGTATTCTAACAAACATGTGAATAAACACATTCAATAACATTTTGCTATTCAATTTGTCAATGTTTTTTCTTAAAATTTATCTCCCATACTTAAAAATTAGCTGTATTTCTCTACAACAATTGTATTGAATTTAATAAAAACTTTTTAGCATTGCTGTACATATTAAATAATTTATTAATAATCTTTTGTTGCTGAGCCTTTTGTCGTATACAATATACCACACCAGCCTATTTCTTTATTTTGCAGGAATAATATTTACCAGTGCTCCGGCTTCATGATGATTAAAAAACTGATTATAGTCGATTATATATCCAAATTGTCTTCCTTTAAAATTATATTAAAACTAAAAACGCTCGATCAGTACCTATACACAAACAGTAAAAGAAAAGAACACAAACAACTGATATAAATATTGCGATGCTAATGAAGACAATATCGTTACAAAACACGTAAAATAACCATTTTTTGGTACATTTTACATAGTAAAATTGATTTTGTAGTAAAACGCCATTACATATTTAAAATCGTCCTCTCTATTTTTGTGCTGCCCTTCTCTTAGCCTGCTCAAGAAGGTTTTCCATACTCTGAAACAAAAGAAAAATATTTGTATGAAATAATTTATTAATTGCAATTGAATGTAAATTATTTTACAATGGGTAAACTATTAATAGGATCTACTAACTCATTCCAGTCATATAAAAACAAGAAATGTAGAAAAGATTGAAAGTACAAGAAGTATAGCCAGCTGGTTCCTAAAAAAACTGATAAGACAGTAAAATTTGATCATTTTGAGCAGTGTATTTGATTGGTCTGACATTATATTAGGTTTGTTCCAACTTGATGTTTTGTAGTATTCTTGAATCATGCGTGTATTGGTACATAAACGATGAATTGCGCATGTCCAGTTCTGAATAGTTTTGGAATTGGATACCAGTTGGAACGCTTGTAAAACTGTTGTTCTTCTTTTTTATTTTATAACCTTTATCTCATAGTTACTTGGCCTCCAATCCTCGTATAAAACTGTTTATATTTGAGTAATTTTGATCGTTTAAAAATTAAAAATTTGAGAGAAGACCAATCATGGATACAAGTCGTAAGTATAGTTTAAGTATAATTATTTTGTTATATTTACAAAGTTTTTCTTGTAGCGGAAATAATGGAGTTTCTTGCTTTTAACGCAGTTAAACCAATCATCATCATCATCCAGCCTCAAGAGTCCACTGCTGAACATAGGCCTCTTCCTCATGTTTCCAACCCCGTCTATCTTGCGCCGCTCTCATCCAGTTTTTATTGAGTCTTCTTAAATCGTCAGTCCATCTTGTAGGTGGTCGACCGACGCTTCTCTCGTCTTCCCTTGGCCTCCATTCCAATAACCTCTTTGTCCATCGCCCATCTGTCATTCTGGCTATGTGTCCTGCCCATCTCCATTTTAGTCTGGCTATCTTCTCGATGATGTCAGTCACTCCGGTTCTTCTCCTGATGTCTTCGTTGGTTATTCTGTCTCGCAGAGTTATTCCTAACATGGACCGCTCCATTCTTCTCTGCGTGACTCTCAGTTTGGTAGCTGCTGCTTTTGTTAAGGTAAGTGTTTCTGCTGCGTACGTCAAGACTGGGAGGACGCACTGATCAAATACCTTTCTCTTTAGGCATGTGGGCAGCTCACTTTTAAAAGTTTCTCTCAGTTTTCCAAATGCTGCCCACCCAAGACCGATTCTTCTCTTCAGTTCATGAGTCTGGTTATCCCTGCCAATCATAATTTCATGTCTCAGGTATTTATATCTATCTACGAGTTCTATTTCTTTCCCACCAATACTGATGTTCTGGTTGGGTAATAAATTGGTCATGATTTTTGTTTTCGAGATATTTATATTTAAACCTACACTTTCTGTAGCCACAACGAGTTCCTGTACCATCTCTCTTGCCATACCTAGATCTTCAGCTATTATAAGTATATCATCGGCGAAACGTAAGTTGTTTAGATAAGTTAGATAGTTAAACCAATAAATATGTCCAATGAATTAGTTTTAACACAGAGATTGCTACCATCCACACCCAAATCTGAATTTAAATGGACAACTATCCAAACTAAAATATTTTATATATATATATATATATATATATATATATATATATATATATATATATATATATATATATATAATAATAATAAATATAAGGATAAAGTAGGTACTTTACAGATAAAATCTAACAAACATTTATGGAAGATTATAGCTCAGGAATTAAAAACTACAATACCAGAAGTTTCTGAAGAAAACTGCCACAATAGATGGAGAGTGATAGAACGAAACTATAAAAAATATATTGATAATCAAAAAGCCACCGGTCGTGGAAAAAAATATTTTGAATATTTGGAAGAGATGGACCATATATTTGGCAAAAAAATCTATTCATCCTGAGTTAGTGTTGTCTAACGTTGAAAATAATGAATTAAATGCAGAAAAACAGTTTGTAGAGTTATTTATTATGACATACAAATAATAAAATAAACAAACAAACAAACAACAAATTGATTACATATGTTAATTATTTTGAATTCCTGCATTTTATAAAGAGTATACAGGGTGGTCCTTAAGTAATTGTACAAAAAGAAACAGTAGATTCTACACTTTAAGATATTACGATTTAAGCCAAATTGCTTTAATAAAATGTTGATATTAGGGAAGATAAAGGGTGTTAAATTGCAAATATAAAATTATATTTTTCTCTATAACTTTCATATTTGTAAACATTTATGTACAAAAATTTACAACTGGGTACTTTTAAATATGAGAAAGTATAATTTGATGCATACTTTCCTATAGCTGATAGGGGGCGCCACATATGCCACATATGTGGCATAAATTTGCACTTAACTTTTTTGCTCTTTAAGTTATCTGTATTTATGATAAACGTCATAACAATAGTACGTGGTAGATGAAATTATTAAGTCTTCAGGCTGATGTATGATTAGATTGCCCCCTTATGACATATATCACATACGGACAT
The DNA here is from genome assembly GCF_040954645.1 of Diabrotica undecimpunctata. Classification (NCBI taxonomy): domain Eukaryota; kingdom Metazoa; phylum Arthropoda; class Insecta; order Coleoptera; family Chrysomelidae; genus Diabrotica; species Diabrotica undecimpunctata. Next base: position 146,207,298 of record NC_092805.1, on the reverse strand, counting down.
AAAATAAATTTTTACATAAAATCATATTGCAACGCAGCAGATTTGATTTTGGTTCAAAGCACGTAATGATTTGGAAATTAATCATTCGACGGGATTGATTTTAAATAGCGCGAATGAAATCAAGAAGTTTGTTTACTTAAAATGGTTGACAAAACCGAAAAAAACATTGATCAGCAATCACTACATCGTTGTATGCAGCATGCCTCGTAATACAGATGATTCATGTGTATACATGAATTGTTATTGTTTTTGAATCGTCTTTTCAGAAGACTTCTTCTTAAAGTGCCTATCCGTTCCGGATGTTGGAGATCATCACGGCTATCTTTATTTTATTTATTGCAGCGCGGAACAGTTCAGTGGTAGTCGTGTTATACCACTTTCGTAAATTTTGAAGCCAGGAAATGCGTCTTCTTCCCGGTCCCCTCTTACCTCTCTTACCTTTCAGAAGACGATAATTAAAATTCCGAAATTTCTATTTGATATGATTTTTCAGACTAGTTGGTCACACTATTCATACTACATAATAATAAATTGTAAATATCATAACTCCATTATTACAGTGACAACTAGAATTAAGTTTTCAATATGTATACTCGACCAACTCGACATCGAGTTTTTTAAATGAAATTTTTATTTTGCGAGAAAAATTAAGAGATCAATACAAACAATATAAGCAAGAATATACATAACATTCATCAATAATAATGCAAGTAAAAAAAAGTGATTTAGCAGTTAATTTTGCATGCTGATCACGAATCCGGTGTCAGATTTGCTCTATCTTGACGTTTTATGCGCGTTTCGGGTCACTTCCGGTGTCGGATCGCAACATATTTAGATTCGTCTCGACGAGACCTTTCGATCCATATATACATTGTGGGGTCTAAAACTTAAAGTAAATTTTAACTTCCGGTCATCTCAAAACCGGAAGTGAATTTTTGTACCAAAAGTATATCTTGACAAGCTCATACGTAATACTAATAATATTCCGAAAAAATATTTTAATTATCTAATATGGTTTTTGAGTAAAGTGGTGGACAAGAAAAGGGCTTAGCGTTTTAGTATATAAGATTATGGGTTTTACCGCAATAATTGCGATAATTATATCTCTCTTCTTGACCTAGTTTAAATCGAGCTTGTGATGTTGGGAACTGCAACTGGTAATCAGCCCATGGCGTTCACGTGATAATTCTATCTGTTCGGCGGCTTAATAGTAGGGACCACTACCGGCATAGATCTGTTCGATGAACTAAAGTCTGTGTTGGAAAATTATTAAATTTTATTAGAAAAAGCAAAGAAAAACATTTTTTTCTACGCGTGATTCTGGGTTAACCGATGTTTTCTGTTTTACCTCCTACAACGGGAGTTCTAGGGGGAAGCCCGGAAATAGGAATGGTAAACTTCTTTAGGGTCCCAAAATTGACATTCTCAGTTTATTTTTTCTCAGAAAATTTAGTTTGTTGGTATAATTTTTAGAGGTTCAGTGGCAATTTAGTCTTTGAGGACTATTAGAGATAATTAGAGATGACTGATTAGAGGGATAAAACAGTGGGTAAAATGTCTTGAGCCAAGCGATTGAGCTATTTGAGAAACAATCTTTTTTGATCTCTTGTTTTGCAGAATTGTGTTCATGGAAACCAAACTTTCTTCGTAACTAAATTGGGTATTACTTATAAACTAACCTGTATTATTAAATAATTATTTAACCACAATTAACTCACAATTCTCACGGTATTTAAACTATACTTCTGTCTAATATTCAAAACAAGTCCCACATTATTGTCCTATACACATTCTTTTTTTTGTAACACTAGGATATATAATACTAATAATTAGGCATAATTAAGATTACAATGGATTACATAAATATGGTAGTAAAGTATGATTATAGCAGTTATAGTTTTAGTAAAGATTGATTACACTTAATTAAAAACATCAATACAAAATATGTTAGATTTACAAACTTGTTTTATTTATTAACACGTAAAGTGCCGCAATGGAAATCATATTAAACTGTCCATATTGGCCGGCTAAGTTTTTTAATTTATTTGAAACTTTTTTATTATTTTAAACATATGAATAACTTATTTTATTAAATATTTTTTTTTATCTGGTATCTACTAATATAGACCACACAATTGAGTCAGTAATAGCACAACATATGGACTATATTGATGATGAATCTGAACCCTCGCCAATAATAAATTTTGAATGGGGCCAGGTAACAGGAAATTTTTTGAAAAATATTCCTGTTACTATAAATGATTCAGGAATCAAGGCAACTGTTTACGAATAATATGAACAGACTCCATATTTTTTTTACAAAATGATGATAACAGATGTAATTATTAAATTATTTGTTCGGGAAACCAATATCTATGCACATCAACAAAAAGCTAAAAATACCTCTAAACACTCTCGAGTTCAAACTTGGAAAGACACTACGGAGAATGAAATGGAAGCATTTCTACGATGCCTTATGTGGATGGGATTAGTTCAGCTTCCTTCCCTTTCTGCCTACTAGTCAAAAAAAAAGTTTGTATCAAAATTTAAAACATGTTTTGTCTAGAAACCGCTTTTAAGTTTTGTTAACAATGTGGCATTTTACGAACAACGAACAAGTGAATATGGACTACAGGCTACATAAAATCGGTTCCTTACTATCAAAGTTATAGGAAACTTTTCAAGCTTCCATAGTACCTGGTGAATATATTGTTATAGATGAGACACTTGTTCCTTTCAAAGGAAAGCTGAAGTTTAAGCAATATATCTCGAATAAACAATTTAAAATTGGAATTAAACTTTTTAAACTGTGTTTGGAGGGGGGTTATTTATATGACCTAAAAGTTTACTGTGGAAGAGAAAAAGAGGTTTCAGAAGAGCATTCTGTTCCATCTCAGGTTGTTCTGAACTTAACCAGAGACTTGCTAAACAGCGGAAGAACCACTGTAGTGGACAATTATTACAGATCAGTAGAATTGGCACATAAATTGCTAGAGAATAATACCCATATAATTGGAACTCTTCGTAGCAACAGAAAATTAAACCCAAAAAATGTTTTGCAAGCCAAATTAAAACGTCGAGAAGTTATTGCAGAAGAAAGCAATACTAGCATATTTGTAGAAAAATGGAAGGACGCGAGGGATGTCCTTATGCTAAACACAAAATTTTTACCGAAAATGGTGGTGGTCAACAGACGTTCAGGTGAATTGTTGAAACCCAAAAGTGTGCTGGAATACAACAAACATAAGGCCTATATTGATTTATCAAATAACTTTATTATTTGTGAATGTGGAGAATTAGGATCCGCAGAACATACGATATTAGATTGTAAATAAAAAAAAAAGAAATAGATTATTTTATAGATCAAATTTATATTACACAATATATAAGAAGACCTTTTAATCTACAAGCTTTGATTGCTACTAAAGATAAAAGTATCTATGAGATCCTAATTAAACACATTATTAATATAAAACTAAAATTGTGAAATTTTATTGTGAAAGGTAAAATATGAAAATAAAAAAAAAATAAAAAAAAAATAAATAATTAAAAAAAAAAATAAATAAAAAAAATAAATAATTAAAAAAAATAAATAAAAAAAAATTAAATAAAAAAAAAATAATAAAATAAAAACACACACACAAAGAGGACCTAAACCTCCGAGGTGTTGAACCGGGTTTATGCCCTAGCGGTTTGTTAAAAAAAATTATATAATTTAATAGTTATTAGTAGGTAGTATTAATATTTAGTATAGCATGTAGTACTTTTTGTCTAATTCTTAAACAAAAAAAAACGCTCACTAAAATATATATCTAGGTACCTGTATAATAGATGTATGAATTACTATTGTAAATCATTATTATCAAATAGGTTATAAATAGTCATAAATATAATGAGTATAAGAGATATATTATAAGAGTAATTTTAGTTCGGCTAATGGATTAAGTCCACAGTCAAAAGAAACCAACAGCACACACACACACAAAAACATTTTTTTTTGTTACTGTAAAATTGTTTTCAGATCATATGAAATCATATAATTCATCTCTACGTAGAAGAGTTAAATGGTATAGGAAGTTGGCAATCGAGCTTGTTATGGGCGCTGCTATTGTGAATTCCTATTTATTACATCAAAAAGTAACCAATAGCAAAATGACCATCACAGAATTTCGTGAGGAAGTCATAAAGGGTAAAATGTGTATTTAAAAAAAATGATATTATTATAATAAGTACGTATAAGTATATATGTACGTTTTAGGACTTACAAAACTTGATACCTGTCCGACTGTCGACTATTCGATTTAAACAGATCAACACGAGCTTATAGCAACCGAAAAAAGATCCTGTTCCATGTGCTACGCAGAACTGTCAATAAAATCGGGAAGAACAGTTGCCAAAAACAAAACCCCGAAAACAAAACCGTATTGTAATAAGTGTTCGAAATCTTATTGTTTACCTTGTTATTTTAAAAAACATGCATCTACCTCAAAATAAAGATTTCTGAAATGCTAAAATATTAAATTTTTTTAATTGTAAAAAATCCTATCGTATAATTCTCTGACACCCAAACCAATTCATGGTCCATATTGTCCAATACATGCTCTCACCGCTAACATATATCTTAAACGGATCTGTCTAACAAACGCAGTAAGACGCGGCTAGAAGTGTGAATTGACCTGTCGGACATCATGTGTCCCCCACGGCCACATGCATGGAAAACAATATATGCAAATGGGGGACAACGTTTGTCCCCGTTGGTACTTTACGTGTTAAGTAGTTACCATTTTAAAGTATTTATTAATAATTACTAGATTTGGACAAAAAAATTGTACTAAAATTAGTTTGCCAAGGAAACAAAGTACTTATAGCGATAAATGAGTTTTTTCACTACTCCCAAATATGGAAACCGCTCCTGCAGAATATTATGTACGGAATGTTGTTTTTAGTATGTAAATATTTATTGTTTTTTTTTTATCCGAATGTCACCAAAATATACACAGAATATATAGGGTAGTACCAAGGTAATGACTGTTTAACGATGCCTATGGAATTGGTCCAACTGAGGTGGAAGCTGATCTTGCTGCTTTTAGGTAGTTTGTCACTTCGAAAATAATTATTCACCTACAAAAATCAAGGGAAAGTCACCGACCGAAAATACTATTCCGTTGCTTCTATAAAACGAAATTTTTAAATAATATAACGTGTTATGTGGGACTAGAAACCTCAAATTATTTGAGTGATGACAACTTTAGCATGGCTCTGATTAATATTCGTTCTATAAGATATAAAACAGATGAAATATTTTTGTTTCCAGAGGAATTATCATTTCCCCCGATAGTTGCGGTTATCGAGCACTGGCTTGAAGTGAAAGAGTCAAAAATATACCACAAAAGTCGATTGTACTCTTCCTCATCTTCTTCTTCTTCTTCTGGTTCCTATCCGTTTCGGATGTTGGAAATCATATTGGCAATCATGACCTTGCTCGCTGCGGCTCGAAACAGCTCCGTTGAGGTTTTCTTAAACCATGTTCTTAAATTCCGCAGCCATGATATTCTCCTTCTACCGGGTCCTCGCTTACCTTTGACTTTACCTTGCAATATAGACTGCAGCAGGGAGTAACGGTGCTGATTTCTCATAACGTGTCCCAGATATTGCAATTTTATGCGTTTGATCGTAAACACAATCTCTGGTTCCTTCTTCATTTTTTCTAGAACTTCCTTGTTCGTGATCCTTGCTGTGCATGATATTCTCAGCATTTTTCTATAAAGCCACATCTCAAATGCTTCAAGTTTTTTAATAGTGGTGTCTGTAAGCGTCCATGCCTCCGCCCCGTACAACAACACAGAGAAAACATAGCATCTCAAATGTCTCATTTTTGTATCTAGGGATATGTTGTGACTTTTGAAGATGGCGCTTATTTTGTTAAAAACCGTTCTTGCCTTTCCTATGCGGTACTTTATTTCCTGTACATTGCTCCACTGTTCGTTTATAATAGTTCCCAGGTAGTAATACTGTTTTACTCGCTCTATCTGCGTCCCATTAATGTAAAGATGAGCCCCATTTATATTCTCCTTGCTGATAATCATTTGTTTCGTTTTGTGGGTATTAATGTTTAGTCCGTACTGTTGACTGTACTCGTTTATTCTGTCCATTAGCCTCTGAAGTCCCTCTAAACTATCTGCTATCACCATGGTGCCGTCGGCATATCTAACATTGTTTACTCTTTCACCATTTAGAAGGATGCCTTCGTCTATTCCGTAAAGAGCCTCGTTAAAAATTTTCTCTGAGTACATATTAAATATCAACGGCGATAGGATACATCCCTGTCTAACTCCGCGTAGTATTTTTATGTGATCTCTTTCTTCTCCGTTAATTTTCATGTATGCGGTCTGATTCCAGTATAGTTCTGAAATTATTCTGAGGTCTTTGTCATCCAGGTCTGCTTCTTTTAAAATGTTTGTCATCTTTTGATGTTGAACTCTGTCAAATGTCTTTTCATAGTCGATCAAGCACGCGTATACGTCACAGTTAACGTCCCTGCATCTTTGAATCAGTACCTGTACTCCGAAAAGTGCCTATCTGGTACCCACTGCGTTAATGAAGCCGAACTGTCTGTCCGATATTTGTTCCTCGCACTTCTTATAAATTCTTCCATGGATGACTCTAAGAAACAGTTTCAACATGTGACCTTTCTTCCTCATACCATGACCGAAATAAAAATATTTCTAAAAGTCTTTCCCAGAAGCCTCATTCGTACGAACTTACGTTTAGAGACATTTGGAAATAACACAAAGAAAAAAATAATTTCTAGCGGTGAATATAAAATTATGATTGTATTGGGTGTTACACGAATCATGGCATACAATCGAGTTCCATCTTTCAATGATTATTGGTGACAAAATGATTCTTTAGGAAAAAAATGCGATTTCTCTAGACTGCTGTAAACTGATCCTTGCCAAAATGTGTTTCGCTGATATTGTAAAGCGTGACAATGCGAGAAAATCATATTACATCTAGGATGTCGCTAATTGTCTAAAATTAACATTTTCAAAATATTGAAGAGAGGAGGCTTTTTAAAGCATTGATGAGTCAATGGCGAAATTTAAAGGATGGTCTTCATTAAAACAGTTCCTACCCATAAAACCCATCGAACGGGGAATAAAGATATGGGTACAAAGCGACTCTGCAACAAAAACTCGGGGTCACAATTTAGAACTTAAATAATTTACACGATGGCTAATATACATATTTTCCAAAGCTGATAATAAAACAATAGTTCTATATATAGGATATACTACTAAGTAATTCTTCAAGAATAAATCAAAATAATATATTAAATTTTAAAATTACAATGAACTAATAAACAATATTTAAAAAAAGGACTATGAACGTCATTATTTATTAAATCTTGAATAGAAAAACAACCTTGCTAGATATCTGCAAATTAAGACGTACTTGTTGTATATATTGTATTAAATATTGATAATTATGTACAAATAAATTACTTTTAAATATAAAATGGGCCTATTTGAAATTTCATATTAGTATCGACATTAGCATTTGTTCCCAAATCATAAAAATGCGTAAAAATTGAGCGATACTTTGGCAGAGTTATATTCAAATTTAAATTTTTTATTAACCTAATATTTTTGTAAGGTAAAATAATTTAATTTTTCCGTCTGGAATCATAATGATTTTAAATGTGAACGACCAGTAAATATATTTCCTTGGAACAGAATATTGTCGTGGTACATGCGTGGTCGTATGTCATTTTCATGTAACTTTTCAGAAGGACAAAAAACTTTCCCATCTTTACAATTCCTCACCAATTCGTTTAATTTTATTTACTTAAATGAAATCACGACCTGCTTACATGCATCAAATCATTTTTTAAGTAATTTAACTTATTACGCCATTTATGTTGACATACGGCCTTTTACACTCTAATGATGGCTGTTTTTTTTGACATACGCCAAATTTTGCAAGAAGAAACAAAAAAAAAAAAAATAATTAGGATAAGGCATAATACAATAGAATAATTTGGTGAATTAATCATTGTATTTAAAAATAGTGAAGAAGACATAGAAGATCAACAGATTGATGACAACGTAACAATCAAAGGAAAGGATAAATTCAAATACTTGGGGTTTATAATCACGAAAAAGGCAATAACAGAGGAAGAAATTACACAAAGATTAGGACAAACAAGAACAGCAATCCGACAACTTAACTTAGTATGGTGGGATAGACACCTAAATATGAATACAAAAACACAGATTTATAAAACATTAGTGCGAAGTATTATGACATATGGAGCTGAAAATTGGATCATAAACAAGAAAAACAGCAGTAAGATAGTAGCAACAGAGATGGAATGCCTGCGAAGATGCTGTAGAGTAACAAGATTGAATAGGAGAAGTAATGACAAAATAAAGCAAATAACATCCATAGAAACAGACATACTAACATATATAGAACAAAAAAGACTAAAGTGGTATGGACATGTAAGAATAACTAGCGACAGTAGATGGATAAAGAGAACCACCGAATGGAGCCCCATAGGAAGGAGGAAAAGAGAACGGCCCCGAAAATCCTGGAGGAACGAAGTAGACGACGCCATGAGCAAGAGAGGCCTAAACGATGGGGAATGGGACAATAGAGAGAGATGGAAATGGTTGAGCGAGGGAAGGCAGTGAATACTGTAGAATTCCTGAATATATATATATATATATATATATATATATATATATATATATATATATGCAATATACGCAATATATATATATATATATATATATATATATATATATATATATATATATATATATATATATATATATATATAGGGCAAGGTCCTCTGAACAATTTTGGGCGTTCAGTGTCTAACTTCTTTTTTGTCCGTTGTGGAAGCTCAGTCCCAATTATGATTCATGGTAAATTTATAATAAATTATCCCCTCTGGTGTGGACATATTATGTATATATCAAACTGAACTTACATTACACGCGCCGCCGTCTATTTCCACATTGCGCTCTAATATACAGTGTGTCAATTTTAAAACTTACAATGGGCTATATCTCACGAACAAAAGCTGACATCGAAAAATGCTTGAACTAAAATGACATGACCCCCATCAATCCTCTAGGCCCCTCCCAGCACAACCAAAAAAGTTCAAATTGCAAACCCCTACTTGTGATACTTCATTGAAAATACTATAAAAAATGCTATCCAATGGTATAAATAATAATTATACAGGGTGAAGAAATAATGGTGAAACTTTGGCTTAAATAGAAAATTTAATGAGGTTTTTGTTGAACTACAAATTTGTTAAAAATGTCAATCAAGTAAATGTTCCGTTGTTTTGTAAACAATAATACAGACTATTTTCAAATTCTGCACGAACTTTGGCAAATGTTGTTCTAGTAATAGCGCGACATGCTTGCGTAATTCTTTCTCGCAATTCCCCAAGTGAGGCAGGTTGAGTTTTATAAACAATTGACTTGAGGTAACCCTATAAAAAAAAGTCAGGTAGCGGTAAGTCTGGTGACCTCGGCCACTTGGCCACTTTGGCCACTCAATAGGACCTCTCCTTCCAATCCATTTGTTCGGATAATTAGAACTTATATATTATTATATATTAAAAATCAGATGAAGTCTGGAGAATTTATAAAGATGAAGAATTTATAAAGCAAGTGTAGGACCAATAATGACAAATGCATCATAAACAAAACCCGATACAGCCACAAGACAAAGACTACTTAAAACGACAGAGAGAGGAAATACACTGAGGAATTAAAAGAGGGGTGAAGACATTAGAAGAAAATGTAACGTACAGTGTATAGACAAATGGACACGCAACAAAAAAAAAACAATGGATTAACCACATAAGCAGAATGAGGAAGCCCCGTGTGATCAAAATAGCAAGAGATAAATCGGTAGGAGTATCGGACGACCGCGCAAAACATGGAGTGACAACCTTCCATAGATCAATCCGCCTTCAAGCCACCAATGAACAAGCAGAATTCCTTATAAAGAGGAAGAAGAATAAATATGAAATATTCTTCTCAACTTGTTTAATATTGCAACGCCACTACAATATTTCGTGGAAGTGCTCGCTACTGAATTTGAAATCAGCAATATTTTTAGTATTTGGTACAAATATTTGTTAAACAATTTTTTGTTGAGTGAATAAATTGTCAACGGGTAATGCCACACACAAATCCTAATATTGCAGTGCCGATTTACCTGAAGAATAATAACAAACACGCGAATGTAAAGCACAAAATAGCGATTAAGCAATTCTCTAGTTTATTCGCTGATACCTCGAGCGTCGTTCCTTATTTGACTTCTTCAGTTCCCTTGTACTGTTATGGTATTTAATGGAAAAATAATGCGTCTAAGAAAATGTTTATTTATGAACTCCTTATTGGAAGCTTATTATTGTCTAATTGCAGGTACAGGAGCAAGTAAGTGAGACGGAAATTGTCCATGAATATCGTTAAATGTGTTATTGTAGATATATAATTTAATGTCTATTTACTTTATTCATTACTTTGCAGTTAATTAGGTTTTAAAAATAAGTCTAAAAAGTAAATTTTAATTAGGTATAAAAACTGTACTGTTTATTTTTTTATCCAATTAAGGTTAATCGTGTTGAATAACACAAAAATATGTTACAAGGCGAAAAGCTCGGGTTCGCTTGGAAAAATATGGAAAAATATTTTTTGCATAATCACTTTTATAAGATACCCCCAAATAAGGTTTAAGTGGTCGCCCAGGCGAAAAATTTTTATAAACAATTTTTTTAAACAAATTGTAACAACCATATAACTGCAATACATGCAACTGTGTGGTAGTCGTCAACCCCACATATTCTCACAGTTTCCCTTGCATCTGCAGAAAATTTATTTCACAAGTTCGTGGTGTGCCGGAGTTTTGAAAGTTTTGATCGGTATCCAAATTTTTTCATACCTAATATCCAACCCTAATCTTCAAGATCGCAGTGTTTCCTGGTGATAAACTCTAAGATTCTGGAAACGAGCTGCATCTTGTATTGGTGGAAGCGGTGATAAGTGAAATGTATTTTTGGTCACTGTCTTGGAGAATCGTTTGTATCTCATGCTCTTAGAGAATCATCTTTATTTCCATCATATAAAGAGATGAAAAAAAGTTCGCCAGCGACAGTGGGCAAAGATGGCACGGGTTTCTCACTGAGACAATGTTGTTCCGCTAGCTAACTCAGGATGTTTTTATAACATTTTGATAAATTTAAGTTTGCCGATCTTGTAAGCTACGAATGTTGTCTGGTATACTGAAATGCATGGAGAAACAGCAAATTCTCTGCAATGACATCGCCATATATAAAATTTAAAGGACAGGATATATATTAAACGTTTAAAAAAATGTACATTTTGGACACACAACATTGGACATCTCCTTTCGTAATGCCGTGAGCAAGACATGAATGTCGATTTCCTCTGCTACGACAGTCACAGACTCATAGGCTTGGAATGTAGCAAGCTCAGAACGGATGATGACTGTATCTGCGTCAGATTCAGCTTGATCGACACTAAAACCCACTTCTGATAGAGCAGTTTTAAAAAGAGTTATTTAGTTTGTTTTGTTCTTGTTATTACAAAAAAAATTATATTGGTACGGTGCTCTTATTAAACTTTATCTCTATCCATTGCTACTTTTTCATGTGACGTAAGTGCACGAGGTGAGGTAAGTTTTGTGGTGGCGGAATGGGTAGATAATGAATTAATAATAACATAGTAATGTTAAATAAATAATAAATTGATTTAAAATGATATGAATAAAAAAATATACAGGGTGAGTCATAACTATTGGGACAAAGACTAAGGACAGGTTATTTGGACCAAAATATGGCTATTGGGCCAAATATGCCTAAATAAAATGTTGCTGAGAAAAAAGATACATTGTGTTAAAGTTAATTTTTGTTTTTCGTTTTTTGCTAATAGTTTCCCTGTATATTTATAAATTGCTATCAAAATTGGCACAGAGGCATAATCTTAGACAAGAAATAGTATTTTATTTACAATTTTACGTTTTGTCATAGAGGGCGCCACGTGGATCATTCCTAAAGATCAAATTGAGTCTAAACTTTTTCTGATGAAACTTTTTAGTAATTTTTATTAGAAAATATGACGTAAACATCATTTTTACTTAAAATTGATACTCTTGTTTAAACATGATAATTTCAACCGTTTTCGATAAAAACGCAGTCGAACTGCTTAGAGTCTTAAAAAAGGATTTCAAATATTATTTCGTTTATGAAAAGTATGCTTTGGACTGTCAGATGATTGTTGTTGGTAAATGTCATTTGTTCAGAGTAAATTATTTTTGATGTGACAGTGTAGTGTAATGTTGCATTTTTTAAAAGTAATCATTATTTTTTTTCATTGAAATGCCTCGTCACAATCATTTTACTAATGAAGAAATGCGAGATGATTTGCGTATACGCACAAGAAAATTTTTGCGGTCGCTCGGCAGCCAGAAGGTATGGAATGTTATACGCAAAGAGAAGGCAACCAAATCACAAAACTTTTGCAAGATTATATCGTAGTTTAGGTGAAACTGGGTCATTTCACACTAAAAATCGGGGTGGTCGACCTAAACAAATCACACCTAATCAAGAACATGAACTTTTGGTTCGAGTAGATGAAAATCCTGAAATAAGTTCACGACATCTATCAGCAGCAACAAGAGTAAGTCAGTCGTCTATTGTTAGAATTCTAAAAAAAGAGAACCTCCATCCTTATCACTTCACTCCTGTTCAAAATTTACTTCCAACAGATCTTCCACGACGGTTACAGTTTTGCCAACGTATTCTGAATAAACATCGCAATGACAGACACTTTATTAAGAATATTATGTTCACCGACGAAGCAAATTTTACCAGACGAGGAGTTTTTAATTGGCGAAATAGTCATTATTGGGAAGAAGAAAACCCGCATGCTATTAAAGCTAGACATTTTCAGCATGAGTTTAAATTGAATATTTGGTGTGGCATTATAGGCGACCAACTACTAGGGCCTTATGTTCTTCCTCCAAATTTAAATGGAGATTCTTATTTATTCTTTTTGGAAAATACTCTTAGTAATATTTTAGATGATCTGTCACTGGATGTAAGAAGAAAAATGTGGTTTATGCAGGATGGGCACCACCTCATTTTTCATTAGCTGTTAGAAATCATCTTAATGACGTATTTCCTCAACGATGGATTGGCAGAGGCAGTGATTTTCAATGGCCACCAAGAAGTCCTGAGTACAACCGGCTAGATTTTTATTTTTGAGGACATATGAAGTCCTTAGTTTATGCCAATGAAATTAATACACGAGACTAACTTTGGAGATACATTTAAAATGCAGCTAATCTTATAAGGGAACAGAATAATATTTTTTTTAACGTCCGAAAATCCTTTATAAAAAGAATTAGAAAAGGCATAGAAATCGGAGGAGACCATGTAGAACATTTGGTTTGAGTTTTTGTGAGTTCTTTTAAGTTAAAGTGTGTGTAGTTTTGATTTATCGTCAAAACGGAAACCTTATGTTAGTTGCAACTTTGTTTATTAGTTTGGTATTTGATAGTGGAATTGTAAATAAAATACTATTTCTTGTCTAAGATTATGCCTCTGTACCAATTTTGATAGCAATTTATAAATATACAGGGAAACTATTAGCAAAAAACGAAAAACAAAAATTAACTTTAACACCCTGTATCTTTTTTCTCAGCAACATTTTATTAAGGCATATTTGGCCCAATAGCCATATTTTGGTCCAAATAACCTGTCCTTAGTCTATGTCCTAATAGTTATGACTCACCCTGTATAATAGAAAATTAAGTCTAATAGTGCGTTTTTCGTTTCGTCTAATTTGGTAAAAATGTTATAAGGCACAAAAGAAAATGTGTTCCAAAATTTTTAGTTATTGTTGTTTATAACTGAATCAATAAATACAATTAAACACATTTTTAGTGAAAATTATTTTAAGAACAACGATCTATGATATTGCTTTAATGTCATTTTATTGTAAAATTAGCAGAAAAAAAGTTATAAGGCGCGAAAAAAATTTATTCCAAAATTTCTAATTATTTTTATTTATAACTTTTTTAATTTTACGATTAAAAGTAATAGGAATAAAGTTGTAGACAATTTAACTTGCTACAAATAATATTTGATATAATTTTTTGTAGGGTGCCATGATGGGGAGGCTTATACTTACCCTCCCAACACACCAAAAAAAATTACATCCTCTAAGAAATACATGCTAAGGCATAAAAAATCTAACATTTCAATGGACTAGTAGGAAATCGAAAAATAGTTGTAGTGCCTAAAATATCTAAGTGCATTCCTGAATTAATAAAGCCACACAAGCATTCAGATCGTAGCAAAAACTAACAGGTCTGTAAAACATTTCAACATGAGGAAACTTCTGCCTGCAACTTTGGATTAAATTGATGCGTGGTTAAATTTCTCCCGTGCCATTACATAAATGACATTCATTTTTCTTAACAATATATACAATCAAGTCGATTGTCTAACATATATTATCTATTTAATGTATCTTCGGTTTATTTATGTAATATGTTAAATTGGACCAGGAATACGGTATAGTAATGAGTGAGATATGTTTTAAATAACGTTAAACAACAATTTAAAATCTATAGAATAAATGATAATTTCCGGACACTTGATATATTTACAAAAAGTCAAAAAAACATTTCGAGTTAAGTAAGCAGCGGTTTATCTCCCTATTGTATGTTAATTTAGCTTTTTTTTGGAAATTATAATTACAAAATTAAAAATTCAAACAAAGGTCTTATTACGCACTGTATCCGCTTTGATTTTATTCCATAAAAACAGGGGTTGCTAAACATAATCAGTTTGTAGCGCAATAACATGAATAAATTATCCCGGTGCCGTTCTAAATATGCGTACATTACCATACACACATCAAATAATCTAGGGGACAAAAATAAACTTTCAGAAGGATTTTAAATAATTTATTTCAAATATTTTTATTAAAAATGTATAAATAAGTGTTCCGAATATAAAATAAACATTTTTTCTTAGATATTGCAATAGCTTTTAAGATAATTGAAAGAGAACTCCATAAGTCAAACAACGGTAACAAAAAAAAAATAAAAAACTAATTTGTTGCCCCTCAACTCCCAACAAAGTAGTTTTAAGGTTAAGTTACTATAGCATATGACCTCCACAATTATATACCACACATGATCAGATGGTCAATGTCTTGCTGCGGTATTCTGTTCCACTTCATTGAGAGGCTGTCTAACTGTTGTTGTCTTGTATTGAACGCAATATTTTGTTGTAAAATGCGTCTAACCAATAAGTCCCATACATGCTATATTGGATTTAAATCTGGCGATTGTGCAGGCCATGGTAAAACCTCAATTTCATTATCTTTGAGGAATGCTTGCAGGACCCTGGCAGTATGCGAACGCGCATTGTCGTGCATTAGTTGAACTTGGGGACCAGCTTGTCGTGCAAAGAGTACAACAATGGGTTCGAGAATAATATCGCGGCAGTCTGTTGCCTTTAGAAAGCGTTCCAGACAAACGAGATTGGCTCTTCCACCAAAAATTGATGCCACCGCATACCACTATACTGCTGCCTTGCTGTCTATGAACCTCCCGCATGGTGACCAATCGTTCAGCATTGCCAGATCCTCTCAAAATTCTTTTCCATCTTGTATCTGGTACAAATCCAAATCGGGACGCATCTGTGAAAAACGTAGAGGCCCACTCACATCTAACCCAATTTGCGTGTTCTTGTTCACACTGAAGTCGAGAACAAAGGCACTCTCACAGGTCTTCGAGCATTTAACCCTATTTCATGCAGTCTATGATGATGTTTGACTTCTAATGGATTGGTCACTTACAAACACCAGATAGGTCCCTTGCAACCTCATTATTGCAAAATTAAATAGAAATCTATTGGTATTATAGCCATAGGTTCAGAACAATTTATAGTAGCAGGAGTATATATTTCACCTGACTCTTTAGCGGGCTTATATGAATATTTTTGTGCATCTTTTGAAGAGGTTTGAAGAAGTACCTAGTAGGCGATTTTAATCTACTAGATGCTGTATGGTCTAACGAGGATGACACTATAAAGGTGTCTTATCGAGTAATCAGTAACATCAGTTTAACATGTCACAAATGTGTTAGGTATCCAAATTTTTGTTTGTTAAATCCAATGATCCTCTTTGGATACTGATCCAATGAATCCAATTAATTTTTCCATCATGTTTCCTATATTTTATTCTGATTATTGCAACTTGAATTATTATTTTGCTTCAGTTAACTGAAATAACAGATACTAATGATTTAAATGCATTTGTTGCCAAGTAGGAGAGAATAAATCTGTGTGTTCCATACAAGGAATATAAATCTTCCAATTCCTCCAGTTTTTTTAACTCGGTACGGAGAAATTTAGTTGGTAAAAAAAAGATACAACATAAATTTGGCAATCACACCAAGGAATACGAACTATTTTAAGAACTTATATGCAAGATACTAACTAACCAATGTCAAAATCAGTATGCTACATCTGTTATTAGTGAACTTCGAACATCTGTTAATAGCGAATTGAGAACGAACTTCTAAAGTACGGAGGACCACATCTAACCAAACAACCATTAAAACTAATCCAAAAAATAATAGAACAAAATCGAATTCCTCAAGAATGGAGATCAAGCATCCTAATACCTCTCTTCAAAAAGGGAGACCAATCGGACCCGGAAAATTACAGAGGAATTAATTTATTAAACACAACACTAAAATTAACAACCAAAGTGATAACAAATAAACTGAATGAAATTATAACACAAATAGAAGAACAAGGTTTTAGGTCGGGAAGATCATGCACCGACGATATATTTCTAATGAGACAAGTGCAAGAGAAATTATTAAAATACAACAAACCGGCATATCTATGTTTCGTGGACCTTAAAAAGGCATTCGACCTGGTCAAATTAAAGGACGTTATTCACTTATCGTACGCAAGAGAGTTACCTTTAGAAATAATTAAAACGATCGAAAATATCTACAAAAACAACACAATAAAAGTAAAAGTAGAAGAAGAATTAACTAACCCTATTTAAGCTGGCAATGGAATAAGACAGGGAGATTCCCTGAGTCCTCTATTGTTCAACCTGATTATGGATGAAACAATAAAAAAAGTAAGAATTAAAAAAGGATACTAAATGGGAGAAAAACAATTTAAAATAATCTGCTATGCAGACGACGCAATATTACTCTCTCAAAGTGAAGATGATTTACAACGTATGCTGCACCAATTCAATATAACCGCCAGAAAATTTAACATGTTAATTTTCCTAAAAAGGACAAAATGCATGATTATAACACTGCCCTATTAAGAAAGAACCCCGTATCTCCACTATACCGAGTTTTGAGAAAAACGCGATTAAAGATTTTTGTTTAATCCCTTGTGCTTTTGGCACAATAATAACACAAAATCATTTAGGGTAGAGTGTGTAGCATCGTAGTTAACTTTTTTCAAAAAAAAAATTGTAAAATTACCATATGGACATGAGTTATGAGACATACGGGCTAACAAAGCAAAGAATTATCTCAATTTTACTTAGCTAAAACCACGTATTATCCAAATTTGTCTTAAGCTTGGTTTTAACTATGTAATTATTACAAAATTTATATAACTGCTTTGAAAGGCAAAACATTTAAATATTTTAATAATATTTTTTATGAACATTTGTAGAATAAAACATCAGTATTTACGAAAAACGTTTATTTAAAAATACAAAATGAAAATTATTATTAATCGGAAGTTGGCAATTCTTCTCAAAATTGATGGCGGTTCGCCGGTATAATTTGACCTAATTTTTTTTAGTATTTGTTCTTTTCTCTTCTTAGCAATCTCAGAAGGTTTCGTCACAGGTGTGGGGTCCTTTATCCCAGATTTTAACACTCTGGCCTGCAAAAAGTCCATCTCTATCAACTCCTCGCTATCGTCAATCTAAACGTGTAAAATCTTACTCTCTCTTTTCACAATTACTTTAACAATTTGTGATAAGGTAAATACGTGACTCTGTTTTCTTTAATTTTGACTGTGATGATAAGTCTTTCCAGATAAGAAAATCGGAAACCCCTATTTCTTTCGCCACCACACGATTCAAATTACTTATACGTTTTAACGGCCTCGACGAAATCAACTTTCTTATAGTATTATATAAATAAACTTTCTTCTTTTTCTTTAACGATAGTTCCACTT
Organism: Diabrotica undecimpunctata; assembly: GCF_040954645.1. NCBI lineage: Eukaryota > Metazoa > Arthropoda > Insecta > Coleoptera > Chrysomelidae > Diabrotica > Diabrotica undecimpunctata. The sequence goes on along the minus strand of NC_092805.1, from coordinate 146,189,003 downwards.
GGTGGTGGAAACCATTAGCGGTGTTGCTCTATTTCTTAGAAAAAACCTCGCATATCGTTTTATCCTACGTTAAAAACCCGTATCTGCTAAGCATATACCAGATTTTGACTACGAAGCGTTAAATGTCAGGTTTATACTAAGCATAATAGTCATTTTTGGCGTTTACGGGGAAACTATTTTCTTTCATAAAATATTTAGAAATGTAAAATACGGGTTTTTCTCTATGTGAATATGTTACATAAATCATAATTATTCATATGGTGCAAATATCACAATTTTTCAAATTTTGGAGATACGGGGTTCTTTCTTAGTAGGGCAGAACAGCAAATTTACTAAGATGTAAATTAGGAAGGTCCAATAATAGAACAAGTGATAACGTTTAAATATCTAGGCATCACATTATCTAGCTAAAGAAAGCTCGAAACAGAAGTGAAAGATCAAGTAACTAGAGAAAGAAATGAAAGGCAGAATTTACAAACCAGTGATCAGACCAATAATAATATACGCGGCAGAAACACGACCTGGAACAGAGAGGACAAAAAGGATGTAAGAAACAGCAGAGATGAAAACACTTAAAAAAATTGATGGTAAAACAGTTTGAGGCAGAACAGATATACGACTGGGTAAGAAATGGAAGAGTAGAATGGAACTATCATATAGGCCGAATGACAACAAATATAGTAGTAAAGACGGCAAGAGACAGTTCTCCAATAAGAAGACGATCAGTAGGAAGACCACAAAAACGATGGAACGACAGCTTACTGGAGGCACATTGAAAAACAGACAGAGTCATATTTACATAAAAAAAAGAAGAAGAAGACTCCAGAATTAAATGTTATTTAAGAGAAACAAGAATCTTGCAGAAATGATACGACATTGTTTGGTTTAAAATTCTATACATAAATTTAAGATCAGTCAAACCACTCAAAAATAGTGATAAATCAGTTAATTCGAATATATTCTTGATAAGAAGTACATGTTAATTTTTTTTCAACAGGTGTTTTTAATTTGTGTAATTATATGTCTCTAATTTAATTTAAATTTGTTATTTCCTTAATTGACTGATTTAAGTGTTTATTGCGCTTTTAATTACTTTATAAACTTAAATTATTTTATTTTTTACATAATACACGTGTATTTTTTTAATGGTTAAAGTAAACATTTTCACTACAATATTGAAGGGGGTAACAGGTGTTGCTGCGCATTGATATTGCGCCTATTTCTGACTGTCAAACTTTTAATTGGGTAGGTATATCTTTGTAGGAAACTCATATATATATTTAGGGATTCTACAGTATTCACTGCCTTCCCTCGCTCAACCGTTTCCATCTCTCTCTGTTGTTCCATTCTCCATCGTTTAGTCCTCTCTTACTCATGGCGTCGTCTACTTCGTTCCTCCAGGATTTTCGGGGTCGTCCTCTTTTCCTCCTTCCTATGGGGCTCCATTCGGTTATTCTCTTTATCCATCTGCTGTCGCTAGCTCTTCTTACATGTCCATACCACTTTAGTCTTTTTTGTTCTATATATGTTAGTATGTCTGTTTCTATTGATGTTCTTTGCTTTATTTCGTCATTACTTCTCCTATCCATTCTTGTTACTCTGCAGCATCTTCGCAGGCATTCCATCTCTGTTGCTATTATCTTACTGCTGTTTTTCTTGTTTATGATCCAATTTTCGGCCCCATATGTCATAATACTTCGCTATGTAGATCTTCTATGTCTTCTTCACTTGTAGATAGGTACTCTGTTTTCGCGAGGTTAATATCTAGGCCAGCCTTGGTATATTCTTCTTGTAGTTTCTTCATCATGTAGCTGAGGTCGTCTTGGTCTTGTGCAATCACTACTTGATCGTCTGCAAAACTTAACGTATATAGGTATTCGTTCCGTACCGGTACTCCCATGCCTTCGCATTTTCTTTTCCATGTAGTCAAGGCTTTCTCTAAGTATATTTTGAATAGGGTTGGAGATGTGGAACAACCCTGCAGGAGCCCTTTTGTTGTGGTGAAGTCTCCTATGATTCTTGTTCCCATTTTAATGGACACTTTATTTTCTTTATACAGAGCTTTTTTAGCTTCTATGTAGGAAAATCATTCCTGCTATTTTTATTTACTTTTGTTGCTGTATTACTTATCAAGTAAACTCAGACTGATCATTTTCGGTAAATCAAATAAAATAATAAACCAATAAAACCGAATAAGGAAGGTCATTACAGAATTCTTGAAACTTAATATTTTGAGTTATCTGTAATTTTGGTGGCATACTGACCATAAATTCAATAAATCTCTTTGGAACCAGACAAACCTATATATTATGTTTCAAAACTTCAGGGCTTTTCCTTCGAAAGTAATCAAGAGTCATACCCGGACAAACCACGACAAAGAAAAATTATGTCGGGTTCCTTTAAATGACAGCTTAACTATAGTATTGGAATCCTTCTTTTTCGATCATAGCTGAAGCATACATTGCTATAATTCCTAAATAGGATTAAAACTATTAAAAAGTGAAAAGTAAAAGATATTATTTATCTATGCGCTGTTTGATCAAATCTATGAGTTCATTTTTTTATGTACCTTTGTTAGAATTTTGGAAAGATGGGAATATTTTATTCTTCACAGGTTTTAATAACTGGATAGGATAGTTTCTTCTTTTCTCGTAGGTGTGGTATGTGCTTTTTGTTTAATAACTTTGATGAACCAAAAAATTCGCGATTTGTGCTTCATATTCTTAAAGACCACATACAGCACAGCTCACCCCGATGGTACAGCTCATGGTCGCTAGGCGGTAATCATCCGCAGCTGCATATCATATCATGAATTTCCGAAATATACAGCCGAAAACATTCAACCAGCAATCGTTCAGTGAATGCAACGACATGACACTTTAACATATCTGCAATCTGCAGCCCACCTCGTCATGCAATCTCCAGGGATGAATACAAAGCCTTCTTACAATTACTTGGCAGAAAATTCGTAGCCGGAGAAGAGTAGAATGCGAAACACACACATTGGGCTTAAGACTCAGAACAACAAAAGGTCGTTATCTTTTAAAAGCGTAAACGTCACACCAACGGAATCCCTACGTACTGGACGAGTGACCCCAGAAAACTTCCAGATCTACTGAACTACTAAATAAGCAAAAAAGTGTCCAGAAGCAACTGCCTAATAGAATCCAGCTATTATGAGCAAGGGTGCAACAGTTATAAACAACCTACCCCTCCTCGACTCACGTAAAAAACACCAAATCGGCAGATTTTCAATCCTAAAACACTAATCTTCATTTGAGGATCAAATCTCCATACGACATAGATACAGCAGCTCAATGCTTCACCACACTTGTGAAAAAGGCGGCATGTCACTTTACACCATGAACTGAACGCAAACTAACAAATACCCAAAATGTTCCTCTGCACATTCTCCAACTCATTGCTGAAAAACGTCGTCCGAGGAGAACCTAGCAAATATCTAGATACAATATAGATCAACATATATACAATATACTACGTAGGTAACTTGGAGTAGCCACCAAAGCCGCAAACAACGAAACATACGAACATTACATTACAAACCTTACAGCAAATGATCAGACGTTATGGAAGGCGACTAAGTAGCTTAAGAAACCATACACAACTATCCCTCCCATCCGTAAATCAAATGGCGAATGGCCCGTTCCAACAAAGAAAAAGCAGACGTCTTTGCTGAACATCTCACAAGCGTATTTCAAACCGAGTTAGCAGACCCTGACGAAGAAGTCGAAGAATTAATTATCGCAGAATGTCGAATGTCCCTCTCGATCAAAAGGATTACTCCTACAGAAGCCAAGAAAGAAATACACAAATTCAAATCACAAAATCCACCAAGTTAATCAAAGACTTCACTACGACTTAAAGATTCCTTTCATCAGAGAAGAAATCCATCGAGTCACGGAGTCACAAAATGAAAGTACCATTCACAACGAAAATGAGCTACTAAGATAATTATTCAACAATAGACCTGCCACAGGGAGACTATATACAACCTGAGCCCAAGACCTACTTAAAAACTAAACCAAAATATAATAAGCTGATACATCATTGGATGTCTCTCGTTCATGTCCAAAACCAGTAACACATTTACTGAATACTCTGTAATGATGTACATTGTAAATGAACATAGTTATAAAAAAAGGTGTCAAGGAAAAATATAAAGAGAAGAAAGGAGCTTTTCTACAAAAAAAAACCAAAGTAATTTCAAAAACCTCCATTCGTTTCAAATTGCCAATTAAATACAAAATAAGTGATGGAATATAAAATAATTCGCTAAAAGCGGTGAAGTACAAATAAAATTTCGGATATATTGTTGTTTTTTACAAATAACAATACATATGATTAAAATCATGTCATTAATGTGTAATTTATAATTATTTATAATTTCAAAATTGAAATCAATGTCAATGCAAAGGTTAAGTTTATTACCGAGGTGTATTTTTTAATGATTTCATAGTTCAAACACTTACTTTTTAACCCACTTCCAAGTATGTATTATAAAAATCTGGTTTGATGATAACAACTTGATGATTGATAAATGAAGTTAACATTTTTTGTATAATAGAAAATGTATTTTGTACATAGCACTAATATTGGTTGAATGAAAATCATTAATCATTTTTTTTCGTGTCTCTCGAACGGTGGTCCGGTCGGGTTTATTAACATTCTTACTTTTTCTTAAGAATGTTGACAACTACTCAAGTAAGGTCTTCCTTTGATTTACTCAAATAATCTATTCCAGGATTTATTTTGGAATTCTACTTCTGCTCACGAGCTTTATGTATCTTACTACAAGAGTTTTTTACTTTAGTGTCTTCTGTAATAGTTTTTCTAATTCCCATTGTGTCTGTCGATCTTTAAATCAAAAGATGGAAAAGGGAATTGTAGTTTTGAAATGTGTAAAAGATTTTAATTACTAGCTAAGCGCTTTTAGCTTAAAAAGCCATCTTCGGAGCTTTGGTCAAATATTACGTATCTTACTAGGAGAGATCATATGGTAAGCAGAAAAATGCTGGTTCTATTTTTTTACTTTTTCTTTTCTTTCTTTAATCAATGAAAAAACACAAAGGACTGTACACTGGACTCTGTACACAAAAACATATTAAAAATGTTGTTGCGGTACAGGTGTTGGAACCCGACCATTTTTACTAGACAGTGTACATCAAGTAAGAAATTATTTAGTTGCAGCTACAGGAAGGGTAGTCTCAAGAAGAATAGTTAATAAAAAATTACTTGGAATGGGACTGAGTGCTTACCGTCAGCTTTTGGAGTTACCGTCAGCTTTTGGAGTGGAAAATATAATCGAGTCGAGTTTTGAAATGTTACGCGCGTATTGTCGGGATAAATAAATTGTAATAAATGTTGTAAATAAATTATATAATTATAGTGTGAAATGAATTAGTATAATATTGTACAAATAAAGACTTTAATAAAATAAGTGTTAGAATATTTTATAATAAATAAAGTTAATAAATTAGACTAATAAACACAGTTCAGTATGATGAGTATGGAAACTTTTGTGGACTATCAAAACAGGAATATGACGATATTTTTGCGATGTTCGACCCCGATGAAGAGCCATATGTCTCTAATCCCGATTCGGATGATGATTACGAAATAAATGAAGTTATATTTGATGAGGTCGAAAATAGCACTAATGATTTATCTGACGAATAAAATCCCGTTGATGGTGAAAACAGAAACACAAATAATAAGTCACCTGAAGTGTTTCAAGATAATTTGGCCCTAAAACAAAATTCGGGTCTAAAATGGAACAAAACTCCGTTTATTACCGTAGTGCATGATTTTGATGATAGAGAGACCGGCGCACACTTGGACTCCAAAGAAGATAAGTCAGATGCTTTAAGTTTTTTTTTTTATTTATGGACACAAAAATTAGAAGAATTCCGTAAGTAGTGAAATTAATGCACGTATTTCCAGTGGAAATCGTACATAGTATGCTAATAAAAGATTGATGACATCGAAATTATTAGACAAAAGAACCAAAATGACTATTTGCAGAACTTTGATTAGACCAGTAATAACCTATGGTTGTGAAACCTGGGTAATGACGAAAAAAGAGAAAGCCCAACTCTGGACATTCGAGAGAAAGATAACGAGAAAAGTATATGGCCCGGTGTAAGAGGAAGACAACACATGAAGAATCAGGAGAAACGACGAGGTTAATGAACTGAATGAAGGGTATGGCATTTTAAGATTTGTGCAAAGTCAAAGACTCTCATGGCTGGGACATCTTCAACGACAAGAAGACACAAAAACAACAAAGAAGATGTTACAGTGAAAGCTGGTAAGAAGACGGAAAAATGGAAGGCCCAGGACGAAATGGTTGGATGACGTGGAAGACGACCTGAAAACCAAGAATATAAGACAATGGAGGAGAAGGGCCCAAGAGAGATCTGAATGGGAGGACATAGCCAGACAGGTAAAGACCCATCCAGGGTTAAAATGCCAAAACAAATAGTAGCAAATCTTATGGAACCATATTTGAATAAAGGCCATAACCTGTATACAGACAACTGGTACACTAGCCCTACTTTGTGTACATATCTGCATAAATATAAGACTAATTCCTGCGGTACAGTCCGTGCCAATCGTAAAGAGATGACCAATTTAACTTAAAAATTATCTAAAGACGAATCTATCTCGATGTGTGCCGAAAATCGGCTTTGCGTGACTTGAAAGGATAGGCGTGATGTTATGACGCTGATTACTTTTCATGAAGATCGCATGGTAACGTTAGACAAAGTAGATTTCAAGACGAAAGAGCCCATACAAAAACCAGCTGTTGTAGATTACAACAAAAATATGGGTGCAATATATATCAGATATAATGTTGAGCTCCACGGAATGTGTAAGAAAGACCACAAAATGGTATAAAAAGCTATTTTTTCACATGGTTTATCTGTATCTTCTTAACGCACATGCACTCTATTTGATCCAATCTTCAGAAAGGCTACCTCTTGCAGATTATTAACTTACCATTATAGGGGCACTTTTTGATAGGTAAATTTGTAATAATTGCTTTTTTTATTGTGCACTTATTTCTTCATCCTGTTTTAGACATAAACATGAACAAAACGGAAGTAATTAATCAATAATCCTCAAAGGCTCAAATGGCGACATTTTCCTAGTTCAGTTCCTGATAAGAATGGGTCGTTTGTAGCCACAGAAAAGACAAAAAACAATAAACGAATCGTGATATATGTGCGCAAGATGCGGAGTCGACCTTTGCGTAGTACCACGTTTTGAGGAGTACCACACAAAAGAAAATTTTTAAGTTAGTTACATTTTTTTAAGTTCGTTTTTCTCTCTGATGAGTACTTTTGAAAAGAAAAGGTTTAAGTTTGTTAAAAAAAACTCATTAAAAACATTTTTTGGTCATTTATTTGTTTATTTATATGCGACGTGTATATAAGACAATGGGACTCTAAGCATGAAAAAACCTTCGAGATTGAAGGACCAACGTGCAAATTAAGGCCCGGGACAGAAAGGGTAAATAAATATTTTAAAAGATATTTGTTCTTCTATGTGTTGCATTGGTTGAGTTTACCGAAAGTACAAGCTGATAATAGCCGCAAATGTCAACCAAGAAATAAAATATTTCGGTTTGGCAGTGTTGGGATTTTTTTAAAATGCATCTGTTGTATGCTTCAAATATAAAGAGAGAAAGCTTTTAAAAAGTACATATCGATTATACTATTTTACGAATTCTGCAATTTTTAATTTATATGAAACAATAACGAGTAAATATTTGTCTCTCTCGAGATTAATTGCAAGCATGTATTGCAATCTGGCAACAGCTGATTTAAAGATTGCCAAATCTATTCCCTAATCTATCAAAGGCTAATTGCAAAAAAAATTCTAATAATTAACCGCAAATAACCTTCAAATAAACAAATATTTACTCATTCTTGTTTTATATAAATCAAAAATTACAGAATTCATAACATAATATAAGCAAAATTTACTTTTCTAAAGCTATATTTTTTTTGAAGTTATACTTCTATACGCGCGCTCCACGTTGGAAATTTGTATGGGAGTGAATCCATAGGAGACCGGGGTTCGATTCCCAGTCGGGGAGGACTTTTTTATTAATATTATTACATTATTGTCATTTTTAAATACTTATGGATATTGCATTTTAATTTGTATTGTATTATTATATATGGAATTATGTTGCACTGTATTGTAGTGTATTTTTTTATGTATATTATTGTCATTTTTAAATACTTATGAATATTGCAGTTTAATTTGTATTGTTTTATTATATTAATAACAAAATAAACAATGAATTTTACTGCAGAGTATGTATAAAACAATTTTGCATTCAACTCCTTTCATACACATATGAAAATAAAAATATACATTTTCATCAAAATATTGATTCAATTCTTCATTGTTAGTAAGTTGTTATTAATTCTGTTTCTCTTTCTGCTATGTCTTACCTATAGAATTACATATGTAATGATTGTGCAGATTGACTCCCAAATAAATTTGTAACGGCGAATGCGTGTATAGAAGTGTAACTTCCACCGGCAGTCCCACTGGACTGCCACACCAGTTTTTTTATATCTGAAGCATACAGCATCCACATTATAAAAATATGCCAACACCGCTAAATCGAAATTTTTTGTTCTATGTTTGACATTTGCGGCTATAATCAGCTTGTACTTTCGGTAACCTCAACCGTTGCATTTTTTGTCCTTTTACACTATGTTCTTCTAGTATCTCTGAAATTCATCAGGGTTCATTCATCAGAAATAAAAATCACTCTTCTTCTTCTTCTTCTAATGGCGCTACAACCCTTTGTGAGTCTTGGCCTGCTTAACAATGTTCTTCCATTCTACCCTGTCGGATACTTTCCTTCGCCACTGCCTGATGTTCATGGTTTTAAGATCCCTCTCTACGTCGTCTATCCATCTTTTACGGGGCCTTCCTCTTGTTCTGTTTCCTTGGGGCTTCCATCTCTGGACTACTTTTACAGCTCGATTATCTGGCATTCTTTCTAGACGACCAAGCCAGTTTAGTCTTTGTGATTTTACAAATCTGACAATATCTGCGCTCTGCATTAGTTCATCCAGCTCGTGGTTCATTTTAATTCTCCACGAACTATCGCTGCATTGGGTTGGTCCAAATATCTTCCTTGGTATTTTGCGCTCAAATATTCTCAGTTGATTTTCATCAGTGGTTGAGAGGGTCCACGTTTCACATCCATATGTGACCACTGGTCTAATTACTGTTTTGTAGATTCTCAGCTTAGACTCACGATTCAGTAACTTACTTTTCATTAAGTCTTTGTATGCATAAGAGCACTTATTCATTAAAAGCATAATAAAAATCACTCGGTAACGGAAAAGTTTGTAAGAATCGAGGGGACCACCAAAGATACGGATACGAAATGAGGAGAATTTTAATTTATCTGCGAGAGAAACTTGTGACAATATTATATCTCAAATTAAGTATCGTTATGCTTATCTATCTGGTGAATTTAAGTTAATATATAAGTTAATATATAAGGTTATATAAGTTATCTATCTGGTGAAAAGTTGTTTTAAAGAGAAAATTATGAACATTATAGAAAGAAACTATACTTAGAAAACAATGATATCTGCTACAATGCATTTCCAATGGTTAAAAAACAATCCCTGTACAGAAAAATAAACAACTTGGGAAAGATTGACAGCTATTGCCATGTTATGGATAAAAAAATAGTTAAAGAAATTTATGACTACAGCGAAAAGGTGACGGAAAGACTCATCTCCAATAACAACAGAAGATTTGAGTTTTATTTTAAGAAGTAGACTTTTGGTAAATACCTATTTACTTTTTTGTATTCTCGAAACAGCGGCTACCTGATCAAAACTATCTCCAGCCGCAACACACCCATTAACCGTAAATCTAATAAGTCGATGTAAGTTATTTGTTAAAAAAAATTGCAGAAACATAACGATTTTTATCTCAAACAATAAACATATTACAGACCTATAAATACCGGTTGATGAAAATGTAAAATCATAAAAATCTATCGATAACGAAATATTATGTCAGCGAAATTATATTTTTGGAATTTTCGTGAAGGATAATGAACACTAATGATGGCTTTAAAGAATCTAATTGTTTAGTTATCATTAAAAAATGTATTAGTTCCGCTACAATAAATCGATAATGAGAAGGCCCTGTATTATTTGTGGCATTCAATTTCAATTTAAAATTACATGTTTTAAATAACATGAATAAACATTCTATCCATCTCATTAGATATAACCATTTTGAGCATGTAATACATGAAAAATAATGTAAAAACGAAGCCTCATATACCTCGTTAACTATCTCTTTAATTTTGAGAAATGTAAATATACATACTTGTTGAAATGTTAAGGAAAAGGAATAATTCTCGTAATTTGTGAAATGGTTTGAACTTTACCACGCCAAGTTATGATGTTGCTTGGCCTGCATCTTAATCTTTGTCCGCTCGTTATTTGCACATTATTAATGAAATATTTTGTTATTACGTTTATCCACAACAAAATACAGTAGAAAAATACAGCAATATGATGAAGGGAATTGATTGATTCATTTACAATGTCATTGCGTATATAACTGCTTTTTTATTATATAAATTTGAACTTTTATATTGAAGAATTAACTTTTAATTTGAACTTTTATATTTTATAGTGAAGACATATCCGTACACTGATCTAAAAAACCTGGTTAAAATCCACTGTATTAACACTTGGCAAAATTATTGAGAAAAATTAGGTACTAAATTAAATGTAATTTGCCCAAAAATAACTGAGGTCCTGGAGACTCCTTTAAACAGAAGAAACCAAGTCATTATTAATCGTTTAAGAATTGGCCATACTGGCCATAATCATGATTTTTTAATAGCTACCCAATGACAACCCCTTTAATTTTGATTGAATAATAGATAGTTTATTAAAAATGTATTGCACTTTTTTAGATTATGTTTAAATCTTCTGAATAACTAATCATAATTGTATAATAGTTTTAATATGATTGAGTTCAGCTCTGATCCCAGCGCTATATTGGTATGATCGTTAACCACACCTTCTGACGCCGTTTTTAATATACACGTTAATATGCTCATAGCTTCTCCATAGATTCTAACAGGATGATCTGCTGGCGCCAGTAGTTGTTGGCGCGCAAGTAAAATAAAATGGCATGTATAAAGTTACTGGCGTGTAGTGGCGAGCAAGTCCAAAAAGTGCATGCATTGTGCCAGTAAAGTTAGAATCTTTCAACTTTTCATGCGCCAGTAACCATTTTATCGGCGTTTTAAATTGAATTTGCACGTGTAAACCTTTGTGTTTTGTGGTTACATATTTTCAATTATATTTTTTATAATTATTATCATAATATATAGATAATATTTTATAATATTATAATATTTTTACATTTTTGGTTAAGCAATTTTAACAAATATCACTTCAAATGAGAAGTTCACGAAAGTAAAAAATTGAGCTTCCAGGACATTGTAGCAATCCAGTTTCTAATGCAAATTCGGCCTCTCCGCTTATCATTTCTTTTCTTTTCCACACGGCTAATCATCTCTTCAACAATACTTTTTGGAATTAAATCGGAATTGAAAAAAATATTCCACGGTGCAAACTTAAAAATAAAACTGGCGTACCAAAATATTCTGTTCTGTTAAATCTAGTGTAAAACTTCACTGGCATGCAAACAGGACTGGCGGAACTACTGGCGCCAGCAAATCCATTCGTGTATAAACTCGCCTTGAGCCGTATTGCTTAAAAATAATTATACTGCCGGTGTGTAAAGTATCAAACACAAGTATTACTCAAGTAATGTCTTTTTTATAATTTGTGTTTCAGCAAAAATATGGGATCAATCTGTACTTGTATGTACTTAACATCCCTAATTTCAAAAAAATCCACAATTAAAAAAGTCTGAGATAAGATAAAATTCGATTTACGTCACTATGATCACCATTATTGTAATTTTTTTAAACAATCTTTAGAAACTAAAAAATAATATACACTCTAAAATGTGACTAAACGGGAGCATATTCTCTAAAAAGACTAATAAGGCCCATACAGGCAAGAAATGTGTGTAACAAAAGTCGGTAAAAATGGATAAAGTTTTTACATACCTACCGCAAAAAAGTAAGTAAGCGACAAACAGGATGGAATAAAAAACGAAAATTCATTAAACAAAATGTTATTACTACTTTTTAAATAATTCAATTATCTGCTATTTTTTACTTATTCTAATCATAAAACCTGTTTAAAAGCCGCCATAAAAATATACACAAAAAGTGTATATTTTTTATAACCATCATTTGAATTAGCAAAAAATGCAAAAAACATATTATATGCTGTTTAATTAAAGTATTATTAAAGGAAGTGTAATTACGACCCAGAAATAACAAAGATATTATTCTAAACGGGTTTCATCACTACCGAAAAAAGCCTGTATGACTTTGTATTAAAAAGAGAATTGTTTTGTATTTTTCTATTAAAAAAGTACTCAAAACAAGTTGAGAAACCAATCGTTATAGTCGGAGAGCTAGCTACCTTTCAGTATGCCTGGAAGCAATTTTTTTATAAATAAATTTTACGGCTACAAATACATTAAATATGCTAATATGTTACATATAAAAAGTTTATAGTGTAAAAGTTATTAAGAAGTTTAGGACGAGAAATCGACTTTTTAGATGGTACACATTTTTTTAACAGCTGCACATAAATAGAAAGTTTAAACCTATTTTGATAATTTACTATTAAAAGCTTTCTTTTCATTGGGATAACAACCAATAAACAAAATAGCTTTCCGCCATTGCAGAACCACCAAGCATACTTCGGGCTAGTACGTGTTACGCCTGCATTAAGATTCAAACACCGCTTAAAATACGCGTAATGTCAACAACGAAAACAATTGTAATTGACATTGGTTTTACATCCATATGTTACGTCACAATCAATAAAACTGAAGAAGTACAGAAAGATTTTCTATTAAAAGAATGAAATAGTATTTTCACTTTTTTTATTTCTCCTTGACTGATAACCTCAATTGCAGTGAGATTTCCACTTTTCTAATTAGCACAAGCTGCTTTTCTTAGCAGCATTTCATCAGTTGTAATCTCATCTATGGAAATTATATTTTTCTTTACAAATTGCGAACTGATTACGTGTGAAAAGCTGCTTGAAGGTACCATTTTTGTGTGCTAATTTATAATAGTCTGAATCCTCTATTTCAACAACAACCGCTAACACATTTCGTGGGTCTGTGCGACAATGGTCAACATCAGGCACTTTAATTCTCACAGTATCACTTATTTGGGCCGGATGAAACTTTTTTCTGAGGTTCGCAACATTTTTGTTGCTTGAAGAAAAAGATTATCTTTTGCAGCTGCTCGTTCTGAAGAAATTTGCTCGTGCTGTTCAGTCAGTACAGATGAAGACATCGGCTATTTCATGACATATCTTGACTTTCTGAGACAGGCGTGCTATTTTGCGGATCTGTTCCATTCGAATTGTATTGAAAAGTATTCAAATAGGCCTCTAGCTATTCCTCAGTTTCAATATTATCAATTTCACCGTAAAGGAGAGAAGACAACGCTAGGCTCTTTTTTGGTTTAACGCCAAACATGCCTTCATATGGCGTATTCTTTCGTGATGTTATGTTTTTGGCCAATTGAATAAACGGTAATTTTTCTGACAATTTATTTGAAACATTATCTTGCATCCGCGCCGTTAACATTTTCTGTAAGTCCTGATTGGCTTTTTCTACCGGCTCTTTCTTCTCCTTGGGTTTGACCGTGACGAGGCTTTCCGTGCACTATTTTAACATCTTTCCACATAGTGCATAGCTCAGATATAACTCGATTATTGAACTCTCTACCATTATCCGAATCTAATATGGCGGAAGCACCAAATGTTAAAAAATATTAAGGTGATAGAGGAACTTGCCCAAACCCGGGCATTATTTCTAAAGTGGGCCCCTAGGTTGATATATATGTACGGTACAGTTGCAAAGCGGCAACACTGTTAAACGTGAAGTTCCTTATGAGACCAAAGCACGGCCAACCATTTCAGTCGCTGTCGTAACTCGTTTGAGGTGTAGTCAGTAAATAAGCTAATGGTCTAACATTTGGCTTTAGTTTATTTTTAAAATAAGAAATTTGATATTTAAATTTTACGTAAGCGTTGCTTAATCGGGCCCCCCAAAATGTCCTAATGTGGGCCCCTTTTTTGGCTTGTAAAATTGAAATTGATTGATAATGTTGTTGCAGATATCATGCCGAAAACAAAGACATTGAGATCATGGTCCCCTTTCGGACATCTCGCTCTCCGAAAAAAGACAATGGGTATAAAAAAGCTAGTAAGATGTATAATGTGCCAAGATCAACTCTGCAACGATTGGTCAATGAAAAATATGGAAATCTCTTAGATGCATCTCTTAAAAAAGTTGGTAGGCTACCGGTTTTATGCAAACAACTTGAGAATGAACTAGGCAATTATTGTTTAGCCATGTAAGCATCATGTTTTGGCCATACAAGAAAAGATTTACGAAGAATGGTTGTACATTTAGCTGAAAGGAATCACGCTTAGCACCCTTTCAAACATGAAATGGCTGGCCAAAAATGGGCAAGTCTTTTTTTTAAACGCGTAGTTTAAAACGATGGAGTTTTCCCATGGATGCCTCGGTTAGTGTCCATGATTCAACCCCATAGAGCAGCAATGTAAACACGTATCATCTCAATAAACGGATTTTCGTTTTTAAGGGTAGGTTGTAATCCATAAATATCTTGCTCATTCTGACAAATGCTAACCTGGCTTTTTCAATTCTTTGTTTTATCTCAACTGAGTGGTCCCATTGGTCGTTTAGGGTGGTTCCTAAATAGTAGTAACGGGGCACTTGGAGTATTTGTTGCTAATCTACCAGTAATTGACTACGTGGAATATTCTTCTTACTGATGTCCATGTACTTCGTTTTCTTGATGTTAAAATCAAGCCCGTATTCTTGACCGATTCTCCAAAATTGCGTTACTAGTATCTGTAAACCTTCTAAACTGTCTGCAAACAGGATGGTGTCGTCTGCATATCTGATGTTATTCAGGCGCTCACCATTTATGAGAATACCCACTTCGATATGCTCTAAGGCCTGGCTCATGACGTGTTCCGAATAGACATAGGGCAGAGAGTATGCAGCCCTGTCGTACTCCTCTCTTTATTGCAACTTCTTCTGTTAGTTGGTCTTTCACCCGAATGGTTGCTGATTGGTTGTAGTATATGTTCTTAATTACTCGAAGGTCTTTGTTAACCAGATCAGTTGCCTTTAGTATATCCATGAGCTTATCGTGCTTGATTCTGTCGAAAGCTTTCTGGTAGTCGATAAAGCATACATAAATATCGCAGTTGACGTCTCTGCACCTTTGAAATAATACCTGAACCGCGAACAAGGCTTCTCTTGTACCTAACGCATCCCTGAATCCAAACTGCGTTCGTGAGATCTGTGACTCACATTTCTGATAAATTCTTCTGTGTATTATCTTTAAGAAGGTCTTAAGAATGTGGCTCATTAGACTGATAATACGATGCTCTTCGCATTTTTTTTCATTAGGTTTTTAGGTATAGCAATAAATGTAGATTTTATCCAGCTCTCTGGGATTTTTCCCGAGTCATAGATTTTATTGAACGTTGTCGTAAGCCATTTTACTTCTTCGTCTCCCATGATTTTTAGAAATTCTGAATGAAAGTTGTCGGGCCCTGGTGTTTTACCCGTTTTGGTTGCTTTAATTGCGGCTTTGACTTCGTCTTGAGTGATTGATGGTCCTGTGTCGTATTCCATAAGTATCTTGTTGTTATCTCCGTCGTCATCTAATATCTTCTCAACGTATCTCTTTCAAACGTATCAACGTTTCTCAGGAAACTATTCATGATAAATTCTTACTGATAATAACGTATAATATCCAGATCATATCTACCATTTCATCAAAAGTAAAGTTATCTTAACTATTTAATTTTATTTTAATTAGTAATTGGCTTTGAAAAAAAAAATATCCCAAAAACTAATAAATTTAGACATAAGGATTATTAAAAGACATAAGAATTGAATTATGGTAATGATACTCTTCGATAGTGACATACAATACAGGGAAATATTTATAATACTTAGAAAATAATGTACTTGCGTTTTGACTTACCCTGTATTCGATATAAAGAAAATTATAAATACAAATCATTTTTGAAGATTTTGACAATCAATAAAAATATATGGCAGCAATAGACCATTGTTATTGTGCTTGTTTTTAATTCTACAGGGAGTTGAACTTGTTACGATTTTTATAGAAAATTGGTTATAACTTTGTAAATACCCTGTATAACATAACAAAACTTTATATTGTCGTGATTAGCAAGTAAAGAAAATTTCTAATATAAAATAAAATACAGGGTTTTTCATTTAAACAAGCATAAGTTTGTCTGTCACAATGTTATCGAATACCCTGTAACATTCTAACTAATTTTGTAAAGTGAACCTCAAAGTTCTACAATTTTTGTTATTAACTTTAATTGCTATTTATTATTATAACGGATCTACTGAGCTTTATCACACTAATCGATCACCCTGTACATATATTATACAGATTTTTCTAAATATTATAAATTTTCCTAGTAATTTATAGTTTACATTTGAAATGTTTTTCCAAAAACTTTATAAAATTACAAAAATTCTTGTAATTAGTGACTAAGAAAAATATTCAAATACTCTCGATTCCTAAACAATTAAAGGCGGAAGCTTTTCAGTGGAAATTACAACGCATCATGGAAAATTCTACTGTGACAGTCGGGCCAACTCTTTAAAACCTAATTAAGTCGACCGGTATCAGAAAATTTTAAAATTACCGTAAAATAGATTATCTTAATGAAATACAATTAATGCTAGGTAAGTAATTTGTGTTTACAGTAACTGTGAATTTTCCAACGGAAATAGTAGTCGTACGCAAAAGTTTACTAATATTGATTATTCCACGATGTCAATTCGGTTTTGTTATTATCTAGAATGCACATTTTTTAAATGTGTAGTTCAGAACTAATTGATGAAACAAAGAGGAATGCTAAATTAAAATTCTTAACGTTGCAAAACGCAACGTATGATGCAAGGACAATCACTGCGATCAAGTGAACAGTGTCTATATTTGTGGTGTGGCAAAAATCAGATAATGCTTTAGGATATTTTCTTCATTGGGGTTCTATAAGCAATAGACCAATTTTACGAACACATTTCATTTCGAGATTTGTTTCATTTTTGGACTCAAGCAATTTACTCACATCAATCAATTCACTTCCCAACGTGGCCTTGATTAACGCCTAGTTACAGCTGACTGTAACGTTGCTAAATCTGCATTAAGTATGGAAATGTTGTACACGGTTCGTAGACTTACTACGGTTGGCTCTTCCGACCAGAGTACACAAAAATACAAAACCCATTTATTCGCGATTGAAACTGAATGTAGAGGGCAGGTCGATTGCAGTTTTGATTGGTTGAAGGGGAAGAATTACATCACGAGAGACCTGTTTCGGGCTTAATGTTCATTCTTTAGGCGGAAGAGGCAACCGTAGTAAGTCTACGAACCGTGAATGTTGTAGTGCACTCACAACTTAATGTAGAGGTTACGTTAGAGAATGATTCTCTGTTTTAATAACTGTGATGGCATGATATTCATGAGAAAGTGAGCTACAAAATTCAAAGAGTTTGTCCTTGTCGTATTGAAGCCTCAGGCTGGAATCACGGGACAATTCTGTCAGTTGTTCTTCTTCCTCTGTTGAAAGTGTCGATGACAGGAAAGGGTTTCTGACCCAGTCATATTGCTCCATATCTTCTGGAAAAAATTTCTCAAAGTGTTCGTTCAATGATTACATATGTTATGTAAACATATTTTTTAAAGAGGGATCAAGGATTTCTATCGATTTTTCTTGTAGAATACCTTGTAATGCAGGGAAACAGTCAATCTCTTGATTTTCTAATTTTCTTTTCCATAAGGGCAACTTCTTCTGAAACCCAGTAATGTTATCTGCCAATTGCTTTCCTTGTTTGTTGACTTATTAAAATTATTCAATTCCTTAAATATGTCACGACGTATGCTAATTTTATTATAAACTCTGAATTAATAAATTTTTGCGCATTATCATGTGATTCTGTATGTATATACGTGTAAAATTCATTTCTTAATTCGTATACACGTGCGAGTCCGTTGGCTTTGGACAGCCAACGAGAGTTGCAATAATAAATTAAAGAGGTGTGCTCGGCCTCCATTTCTTCACAAAGTTTATGGAAAAGTTTTGATTTCACGGGTCGTGTTTTAATGTAGTTCACCACTTTAATAATGCTATCCATCACAACACTTAATTCAGGTGTAACGTTCTTTGCTGCTAAGGCCTCTCTATGTATGACACAATGTGCCCATTTTACACTTGTAGCCTTGGTTTTGATGAGAGCTTGTAGTCCTCCATACTGTCCAGACATCGCTCGGGCACCATCCGTACACACGCCTACACAGTTATCCCAGTCAATATTATTTTCAGTCATACATGAGTATAAAATCTCGAATAAATCAGTAGCTTTACAACTTTTACATATTTTTCTATTTTTCTAAAATAACAAATCCTCACAAATATTTGTTACTTGTATGCACCGTACATAACATATCAATTGAGCATCATCACTATTATCAGGCGCCTCGTCCAGTTGAATGGCAAATAAACCTGAAAGTTTCTCCACAATTTGCTCATTAATATCTTCTGCCATGTCAACCGCTGCAGGTAAAATCAGTTTCTCAGCGATCGTATCTGGTTTTTTTTACATTTGGCAACACGGTAAGCCACTATGTAAGAGGCGAACAACGCTTTGGTAGCAATTGATGCTCTTGAAACCAAAGCCATGGTCTGATGTTTTAGCTGTTTTAACATTCCTACTCTCGCGTGATTCTTCACTTTGTTTTCTATTCTTTTGAATATATGTATCAATTGTTGATAGCAAAAAACTCCGCGTGCGTCACAAAACAAAACAAAAGCTTGACTAAATGACATAACACGTGCGACAGCAGGGAACACGGGGGAGGGGAGCCGACAGGCGAAACAGAATGCGCCCGGCACTCACCAGACGCCAGTGTTGCCAATGTCCGGATAATTATCTGAGATTCGGATAGTTTCGTGGACCATTGGATAATTTTCAGATTGAAGAGTTTCGGATAATTCAAGGGTCTATCGAGTGGATGTTATATTTTTTATTTTACTTATTTATTAATACATCTATCTTATACTCATTTGAAATCAAATAAATATATTTTCTATATTAAAAGTTCGCGCTATATCCTGGACTATATGCTAAGAATACTTACTGGAAGATGAGTATAATAAACGGGGCCTCACAATTAATATACAAAAAACCGAGTACTCAGTTGCAGGAGAAAAATCGGAAAGCATACAAAATGAAATGGGAACTATAAAATCAATAGAACCTTCCAATAATTAGGAGTCCAAATAGTCAAAATCAGGGTGTACCGAAGAAATGCACTCAAGGATTGGCTAAGCCATTGTAGAATAAGAGATTATTGTAGAATAATAAAATAACAAAAAAATACCCAAAAGAAGAATTTACAAAACAATACTAGAATGTATGGGGACGATGTCGCCAGCTCACTAGAGTTGATAGGGTGAGGAACGAAGATATTAGGAGAGAAATGGAAATTGATCTAGACATTATAGACACAATTCACACCAAAAGACTAAACTAGTATGGATACCTGCAGAAAATGCCTGAAAATAGATGGCCAAAAAATATAGAAAAATGGACACCGCCTACTAGAAGAAAACGAAGTAGATAAAGACGGTCCAGGAGAGAACATGTCGCACATGCAATAACCGCTAGAGATTTCTGAAGATTGATTCGACAGAAAACGCTGGAAATTAGTAAGCGAAAAACGGCGTCAGATGTAGAAGATTGTTTACTTATTAATAAGATTTAATATAATGAAAGATAAAAATTATTCAATTAAAAAAAAAAACCAAAAATTCCCCGGCGGGAAATCGAACCACGGTCCTCGCGTAACAGGCGGGCATACGCACCACTGCACGACGCAGTACATTTAAATTTAAATAATTGTTAACATTTGTAAAATCTTCTCAGCCATTTTCATTCTGTAAGAATATTCTACACAGTGTTAGAAAAAATATGAATGAAATCAATAAAGCCATTCTCAAGGTATGGCGTATGGCAAGGATTTATTTTTATATAATAGATAGTTATTATTAGTTATATAATAGAAGTTTAAATATTCTAAAAGATGTAAAAAATCAAAGGTATCTCTTTAGAGAACACTAAACAATAAACTGTGTATATTTAATTTAGTGTTACACTTACCATGCTATCATCATCATCATCATCATCACTAGAGTCGTCAGCATCATTGTCTGAAACAAAAACCAGATATATCGATATACTCAAGTACAATTAAAATTATACATATACCTAGTTTCTGTCTATATTTTTCTAAATATCTCACACATAATTCTTAAAAAAACGGCGCGTGGCACTTGTGGAGAGCAGACAGAAGTAAATACTTCTTATAGCGCGTTATTACTATATGTGGGTTAATGAAATTTTATGTGGAAATCTAAAGACTGTCTACAAAGAGAGAACTTTTACATATTGACTGGCTCATCCATCAATACCTTAAGAAACATTTAACACCAAATTTTGCAGTATGTAAGACATCCAAGAACATACCAACAACGTTCAGAACATATTTGGAAAGAAAGCTCCTTGGAAAAGAAATTTGTCT
The DNA here is from genome assembly GCF_040954645.1 of Diabrotica undecimpunctata. NCBI lineage: Eukaryota > Metazoa > Arthropoda > Insecta > Coleoptera > Chrysomelidae > Diabrotica > Diabrotica undecimpunctata. Next base: position 146,168,137 of record NC_092805.1, on the reverse strand, counting down.
CCATTATGCCAAGATCAATATAAACATTGAACTTAGAATATTACATAATAAGATTGCAGAGGTAACCAACCTCTTCTTTTTCAGCCTTTCAACAAGCTCTTCAAGGACATCATGGAGTAAATATCTTAAATATGAAAAGCTTAACAAAAAATGAAATAAACTAAAATCAGATCGATCAGGTAATAATCAACATCCTTTTATTAAAAATATTAATAACAGCGGGAATCAAGCGAGTCAGCAATCTTCTTCTCATCATATCGATGGCTTGGTTTCAAATGTGGCTAACTACAATTTTTCCATTTTCGAACTATTTACACAGTAAACCGCATAATTATAAGTTTTGTTCCAAATGTGGCGAATTGATTTAATTTAAAAATTGGCGCCAGAATATATAGAACCATTAGTATCTATGTACACAATGAACGTAGTTCGCAATTACATATGTAGCTATGGTCTGTTTTTTAACCAGGAGGTTTTAAATTTTAAATTTCAAAAATTATATCGACGATTTTTTGTATTTTCTGCGTATTCCTTACATTTTTTAGATTTTTCGTTTGCATTTATATAAAAACAGTTCTTTTCAGAACTATTTATCGACATATTAGTGTTATTATTTTCTCCACCTAAAAAACGCCGAGTAGATTTGGGTCATTTATCTTCAAATGAGAAACAATGCATTATAAACATGTATAAACAAATCAAAATTGATAATTCTGGAATAAAAATAACAGCCACTGTAGCAAAAATAAAACAGGCAACAGGTTAGTTTTGCAGAATAGTTATAGTTAAACTCAAGACTTACTAAAGTAATGTGCTAATTTTAGGTGTTGCGAATTCAACTATTTACCGAACAATTAAATAATATAAGCAGACTGGAACAGTAAGATGTCCTAAAATAATTGGCGGTCGACCTTCTATCCTTGCAACATACGATGAAAGAGTAAAAATATATATTGGAAGTGAATTGGAAAAAATTATTATTCAAACATAAACAAACAAAGTTAGGTTAGAATCGACGTGTGAGGTTGTCCAATACTGATTACTGGATTACCGCAAGGCCGAGATAAGCAACCAAAAAAGAAGATGTATTTGGTGACTTTTCTAGTAACTTTCTTGGGTGTGAATGTGTCTTTTTAGTTTACTCCTCCTGGTTAAAAAACAGTATAGTAACAAATAGCCACCTTTGGAATGGACATCTTTCGATGTAGGTGAAGTTAGCGCCATTTATTTTATTATAACTCATAGTACAATGAACATACCATACGTTGTTCTGTGGAAAGGAATATTCAAAACATTGTGGTAACGTAAAGCTTGATGGGGAACATTAAAGTTAATCTGGCTTAACAGGTTTGGACAATCAATAAATCCATGTATGATCTTATATATAAATATAGCTCCTGACATATCACGACGGTTCTTGAGTGAGGGTAAAGATAATAATTGTTGTTTGATACAGGAATAACCATAATGTTCAATAGTAGTGTGGACACAGTAAGCACAATATCTCAAAAATTTATGCTGGACTCTTTCTATGGTATCAATATTGTTCTGAAAATAGTTCTAACTAAGCAACAATTCACTAATCTTGTTGAATCAATGGAGAAATACTTGCAATTCCTAGTAGCGAAAGCAAAAAGTTTAAATGCCTTTATTTTAATAGAGTATGTGGTCACAGAAAGTAAGCTTCTCATCGAAAATAACTCCCAAATCCCGAATAGAAGGAACATAATTCAGTGGCTGATTATTAATAGTATAGCTTGTTCCAATTCTATTAACAGTGATAACAACCCAGTCGCCGGCGCTCGTTCCACAGCGATATCCGACGCCTAAATGTCTCGGCAGACACCTAAGGGTGGTATAGATAACACTGAATCTTTTTTCTGGCATATCAATTATCTCGGCTCTTTGTGTAGCGTCTTTCCCGAGAAAAATAAAATCTTCTAAACATTTTAGCAATTTCAGAAAGTTCTGGAGTCTTCTAAGTACGTGAATTTCTTTTTTTTTGTAATTTCTTAGTTTTACTTTTAGCTTATCTCTTTGATATATCTTTTGTGGTGTCGCTCGTTGTGTTTTAAACGCGTAGTTAAGTTGGATATAATATATGGAAGTTAATTTATCAGGGAGCAATTTATCAGGCAGTTTTTTATAGAGGCCTTTAATTTCACTTAGTGTTATGTCGTAGAACATTTCTTATAATGTTAATAAAGTTGCGCGTTGGTAAAGAAGTGTAATATTTGTCTTTTTTAGTTGATAAAGACTTTGTTGACTTTTCAGTTAATTTTCTGAAAACGTAATGATTTTATTTTTTGTTGAAAATATTAATTTTAGCTTAGTAGTCTTGCAGCTCTGTAAGTCAAGGTTTTTTAACTCCGTCCGCCAGATAATTGAGTAGATTTACTACCTCAATGCTCTTCTTACCGGTCCTAAGCCCGGATAAAGGAGGAAGGTTCTCGGGCGAGATTAGCACTTTAGCCGAGTTAAAAAAACCTTATCATTTTTAAAAAAATATATCAGGTTTTCGGTACAGACTAATTATTACATTTTTAAAATTTAACACTGTCCGATCAACAATGCTGCTAAAATATTTTATCGTGAAGCAGTTTCACGAACAGCCTAATGACTGTTATGAAGTTTCTAGTAGTTTTAAAAATATTAAGAACGATCTAATTGAGAATGGAGACTACTGCGGCCCAAAGGCATTCAAATTTCAGTCAGCAGACTAGTACTCATGAAAATAATCAGAGAAATGTCCCGTAAAATCGACGAAACTTCTAGTAAAACCGATGAGAAATTATAAATTTCTAGAAAGAGTAATTAAGAATTAAAAAATGTTTACAGTAGAATCCATGAATGAACATGGATCCACAACAAAACAGTTACAGAACCTCTCAAAGTATCTATATAAGATTCTATCCTATTCTCTTCGCTTTTTTAATTCATCAAAATTTTGGGCTCTAGCCTCAGGATGATCGTAGATGATGCTTTTTATATGTCCATAGGTGTAAGATCTGGTGATCGCGCAGGCCACTTAATATCGTATGTTCCACTGATAACTCGAGTCGGGAAAGTATTGTTTAAGTACTCCCTAATTATTCGAGCGTTGTGAACTAAACAGCTGTCTTGATGAAACCTAACATTCTCCAGATTTACATCAGGAAGATTGAGAATAGCGGGAAGAACACGATTCTTGTAACAAATTGAGGTACACTCTACTATTCAAGTTGCCCTCAATAAAATGCCCGTCCAGACGTTAACTTTTTGAGGACGTTGAGTTCGGTAAACAAAACTTCTGTGTTGGTTTTCCCGCGTCCAATACCTCCTAATGAGGGATTATGTCTTGCTACTAACGAAACAGAAGATTCTTCAGTGAATAAAATGTTTTTAATAAAATTTGGTACATCATTAGCCTTCGTTATTAGAGTTTTACAAAACTCCATTCTTCGAAAGTAGTCGTCTGGATAAAACTGCTGCGTTTTCGAATATTTAAAATTCTTGAAACCGTGCTTTTTCCATACTTTCGTTACAGTAACATTCCCAACATCTAACTCTCTAGCAACGCTTCTACTTGAACGTGTTGAATATACCTCGATTGTTGCAAAAAATTGTGTATCCCGGTATTCCCTTTCCTCAAATTTAGTGACACTTCTTGAGCGTGACATTTTCTGCAATTTTTGAGGCAATACAACTCTCAAATTTTTTAACAATATTATGAATTGACTGTTCTACCACTGACCATTCCTACTCAATTCCTATCCTCACCTCCAAGAAGTGTGGTTTAATCACACGGGTGAACCCCGGTAAACCTGAGCAACCTTACCGGAGATTGGGTAACCAACCCCGGTGGAAAGTAGGGTCAGGGCTGACGAGGAAGGGAGAAATGATCCTCCGAAAAGGGGGTTGGGCGATAGGCCAGTAACTTATTCCTGTAAAAAAGTACTACTACGAAACCTTCAGATAGGCCTCGGAATGGATGGATATCAAGACGACGACTTGGGCAACGGAATATAGAATTTATGCTGGGAACATGGAATGTCAGAACGCTAAATAGACCAGGAACACAGAGGATCCTTCTACACGAACTGAAAAGATATAAAATAGGAATCACTGCAGTACAATAAACTAAATGGTTGGAAAAAGGTATCCGGGACACTAAAACACACACTATACTATATAGCGGCAAAGATGAAGGAAATAAAGAATTTGGAGCAGCCTTTATCGTAGATAATAAAATGAAGGACCTGATAACAGACTTTCAAGCCATCGATGAAAGAATCTGCAAACTTAGGATAAAAACGCATTTCTTTAACATAACCCTTATAAATGTACACTGTCCCACAAATGAACAGGAAGAAGACACTAAGGTAGCATTTTATCAAGATCTAGAACGAATCTATGACTAAATACCAAGAAATGACATGAAAATGGTGATAGGCGACACAAACGCCAAGATCAGAAAAGAAGAAGAGTACATAGAGGTAATAGGGAAACATATTTTGCATAGAGACACAAATGAGAATGGTCAGTTTCTAATAGATTTCGCAGCTGGAAAGAATATGATTATCAGTTCGACATGCTTCCCACATCGGGACATACATAAGGGCACCTGGATATCACCTGACGGAAATACAATCACTGAAATAGACCATATACTGGCTGAAAAAAGAATGGCGACGAGTATATTAGATGTAAAAAGCAGACGTGGCACAAGCTGTGACTCAGACCATCTGCTAGTACAGACACGGTTTGATGAAGAATGCAACCAAGCTATACAAAAAAGAAATGAAGCACATAAGAATTACATACTCAGACGTACTTGAGAGAGAAAAACAGAACATAAGAACAAAAGACGAAGAACAGATAAACTATGCAGGCTGAAAAAGAGAAAGTACGAAAACCAACGGATACTAAACAGAGAGGGAGTTTAAGGAAAACGAAACACGTAGTGCATACCAATTTATCAAACATCTAAGACAGGGATACAAACCGAAGACTAGCAAAAATACTGAGAGCAAAAATACTGCAAAAATAAGAAGGGTGTTACTAAACAAAGGGACACAACCACCATTACAACAACAGAAGCAGCAGCAGGCACGGCAGGAGGTACAACAACAAGAACTGGGGGAAGATGAAGAAGAAAATGAATTAACTAGACCCCCAACGCTAGAGGAGGTCCAAACGGCAATCCACATACAAAAAAGCACCGGGAATAGATAAAATACCGGCAGAACTAGTCAATCAAGGAGAAAGGAATTTGACACAACAGATGTACCAGCTAATACGATAGAAAGAAAAGTATAATCTGCCCTATTCATAAAAAAGGAGACAAACTGTTGTGAAAGAATTATAGAGGCATCTCTTTACTTTGTTCTGGATACAAAATACTCACAAACATCATTAATCGAAGACTCCAACCTCTCATGGAAAAAATCATCGGGGAATATCAAGCAGGGTTTAGGCAAAATAGATCTGCCATTGTCCAACTATTTACAGTTAAACAAATACTAGCCAAAGAATGGGAATATGACATGGACGCTTACCATCTCTTTGTCGATTTTAAACACGCCTATGATTCAATAGATAGAACAATTCTACCTAATATATTGGAAGAATTTGGCATGATATAAACATAATGAGCAGAGCAGTGCTAAATGCAAGAATGCAGGGGAAAATACCTGTTGGAAGACCTAAAAAGAGATGGGAAGTCGAAGTCGATGAGGATGCCAGGAACTGCCTGGGAACGGATTCATGGAAAAGAACAGCGGTAAATCGAAATGATTGGAGAAGCCTGTTGAAGGAGGCCAAGGCCCGATTTGGGCTATAGCGCCATTGGATGGATGGATGCATTGACTGCGCGCAAGGAATTGGTCTCCCCTCAAAAAACACAGAAAATAAATCTACACACTGTTGTCCAGAATTACCACCATAAAACCATTTTTAAAATAAATAATAAATTAAAATTAAAATACAAAATAAATTAAAAATCGACGCTCTTATCGCTTTAAACAACCACCGTATAACGACAAATTATTGGTGACAGGTCAACGGAGGTTCGTTGAAAGTTGACGGCGCGCGGTGTTGCCATTTATAGAGTGTGTATCTAATTTAAAACTTAACGTACTGTATTAAATATTCAACTTACCTTTTTCGGTTTTAACAGCTACCGGTGAGTCGATATCATCAAAATTTGATATCGTATTCCTATCATTCGTTGTATTCACTTCAGCAGTCTTTTCAATTTCCTTATCACTATTTATGACCTTATCTTTGGTCAAATCAATATCTTTATTCCGTTGAGGAGAAGTCCTATCCTTCTCAGAAACACGGTCCAAATTCGAAACATTTGAACTACTCCGCTCATTTTCTCTTTCAATCATATCGTTCTCATTTTTAACTTTTACTGGGCCACTTCGCAGTTGCTTATTTAAGGTGCGAAGGTGGTCATAACTGGTGTTGGAATATAATTTGCTTCCTTCATGTTTAATGTCTGATATGTTGGGTTTAGTATCATTATTTGAATTCTTATCATGAGTTATAGGACGTTCGGCAGCTGACTCAGCACGTCCAACCTACAAAGACATATTAAATTATTAAAAATAGACAAGAACCAAGCCTTTGAAAATGATAAAAAGTAAAAAAACTAGTAACCGTATGTATTGTAAAAGCAACATATATTAAAAATTCAAGGAAAAATAACGGGGATATGAGATTGAGAAATGGAAGGAGGTGAAAAACGGTTTATTATGTCCAATAATAAGTCCAATGGAAGAATAGTTAAATCTAGAAATAGTTAAATCTAAATTCGTAAAAAAAGGTTCCCTATGCCGCTGAGAAAGAATGCGACGACGTGCAGAAATCTGCCAACATTGCTTTAAGCATCAACTCTCCTTGACTGAACTGTTTTTAGTCAAACCTAGAAGTTACTAACTTTTCAGCCCAACGTCGAAAGAAAAATAATTTGTTTCGGGCTTTGCCTAGACAATCCTAAAAACAACTAACAGACTCGGTCAAACTTCGATCTATACTGTCATTGTAACATGTTTAAACATATTTATATATGTGTTGTTGCTGAAAACGTAGATAGAAAAACGAAAAACAGAATAATAAACACACTTTTTTTGAGGAATCAAATAAAAAAATGCAAAAAGAATTTTCTTAATTTCGAAGATGTGCCCGACGTTCAGCTATCTCTAAGACAAATCAGCGCAAAATATTCTAAATTTTGGGGACAAGGCTTTATAAAATGCTACTGCAATAAAAATGCTGTTTAAAATTATGTAAAAGTAAAAGATCTAGCGTATTGTGCAATTACAATTGTCATATTGCCTCACGATGTGAGAATAAAGACTATTTTTTTATTTTAATTACAAAAATATGATAACAATAATCCCTTGTCTTTGACTGGTCAACCCCGATTTCATGAAATTAAGTTTCGACGTCTGCCTGACCAAATTAGTCCCTTCTAGGTATGACAAAAATTCTTTATCAAAGGCCGAAAATAGAATTTATTTCGGGGTTTCACTAAGACTGTAAGTAGCACCTCAGGATTGATAGTCAAACCTAGGAGCGCCAGAGCTTCGAGGTTTAAATATAACATATATATGAAGTAACAAGAAGTCAAGAGACGTTTCTTCGATGGCGAATTAGGGAACTGCAAATCCAAGCTTACTGGAAGCTATTACGATGTTAGAAATAACCTGTTCTTCTGAAAATACATCTACAGTTTACCCGTGAAAAACACGCTGAAATGAAGGATAATCTGTGTTTTTACATATTTCTTTTTATTCTGCCTAGTCTACTTATGTAAATTATTTATCTAGATACAATACTGTAAATGTCATTACCTGCTAACGCAACGTGTTTAGTATTTCGTTCTGATCCGCGGTTTCACAGTAATGTGCGAAAATTATTATCCACAGATACAGAGGCACAACTGTAATCGTCTCAGAGTACATGATTACCTTGGCATCCATGCTTATATCATGATCTAAACAACCGTGTGTCATATATTCCGTTTTGATGGCGCAGTGTATTGAATTATTTTCTCTTTTAATTAGATTCATCACACACATAAACAAAATAAATGACAATAGAAATATACACAAATTGAAAATGCAAAACCGGAATAAACGGGTTATAAATACCGAATGAATATAAAATAATAATCCCTCAGTGAAAATGCAGAAACGAAATAAGCCTAGATGATTTAAAGAGGCACTTATCCAGTATTTAGTAACGTAGTTTAAAATAAAATAAAGTAAAATTTATAATGTTTACCCCAAGCAATTCCTTATCTTCTTTAATATATATAGGACGGTGTTGTCCATAATTTAGATCGGCTGAACCTGCTGTGAACATTATTTTAAGTGGAGACCTTGGTGGTTTAATATCCTCCTCTTCGGTAATAGGCACAAAACGGCGTTGTTCAATGTTTGTTTCAAGAGGAAACTTTGGTGGTTTAATATTCCTCTCTTCTCTAATAGGTACAGGACCATGTTGTGCCCTAGGCGACTCAAATGACTCTCGTTTTAAGGGTATTCTTAGAGGAGAAATTGGTGATTCTTCTTGTTCCTCCTCATCAGACGTATACGGACTTTCACTCCTAAAAAACTTTGCAATGTACAGATCTATGGTTTCATGTAGATAAGCAACTTTCTGAAATAATGACCAATAAACAACATACAAACCTTTTTAATTGTGACTCTGTATCTTCGGAATCCCAATTGGATATATCTATATCCCATTGATTTGAACTGTCGTGTTCCTGACTATCAGTTACAGATTCTAAGGTACTTGTACTTATACTTGTACTTGCACTATCTGGCCGAGGAGTATTTTGTTTGGGTTCACCGGGCATACCGACTGTTCCATGAAGACGTCTAAACCTGAAAAAAATATTTAAAATGTAATTCAATTTATATTTGACCATGAAACAAAATAGGCTATGCAAAAATATAAAAATCTTCTTCTTCTTCAAGTGCCGTCTCCATCAATGGAGGTTAGCGGTTATGGTGGCAAACGTTTGTCTATCTTCAGCTGTTCTTAAGAGTTCCTCAAATCCAAGTCCTGTCCAGTTTCTGATATTACGTAACCAGGACAATTTTTTTCTTCCAATTCCTCGCTTTCCTTCTATTTTGCCTTTTATTATCAACTGAGGGATGTAGTATTTCTCGTTGCGCAACAAATGCCCTAAATAACTGGTTTTTCTTCTTTTGACTGTTCTCAATAGTTCTTTTTCTAAATTGAGTCTCGCTAGTACTTCTTCATTTGTTTTTCGTGCTGTCCAAGGAATTTTTAAAATTCTACGGTACACCCACATTTCAAATGCCTCGATTCTATTCAGGCTCTTTATTTTTAAAGTCCATGTTTCGACTCCGTAGAGAAGAACAGACCAGATAAAACATTTTACAAGTTTTAATCTCAATTTAATATTTATATGTGTATCGCAGAATAGAACGCGCATCTTAAAGAAACTATCCCTAGCTTGAGCAATTCCCGCTTTAATTTCTTGTCCTGGGTCCAGCTTGCAATTAATCCAACAGCCAAGGTATTTGTATTGGTTTACCTGTTCTAAAATATTCCCATTTATTTTTATAGGTAAGGGGATATTCTGTTTTCTTTGGATCACCATTACTTTTGTTTTTTTTTCGTTGATCTTCATTCCAAACTCTCGACAAGCATCCTTAAGGTGGTCTATAACCCTCTGTAAGTTTGTGTCTGTATCAGCCAGTAGGACAGTCTCATCTGCATATCTTATGCTCGATATTGGTTCTCCATTAATTTTTATTCCTGTGGAAAGGTTTTCCAAGGCTTGCTTGAATAGTAGTTCCGAGTAAAGATTGAACAGCATAGGGGATAGTATGCATCCTTGCCTTACTCCTTTATTTATACTAATATTTCTAGATGTATGATCGTCGATCCTAATCTTGGCACTCTGCCTCCAATATAAGTTCTTAATTAATCGGAGATCTTTGCTATCCAAGTTGATGCTCTGCAAGGAATTTAACATTTTATTATGGTTTACGCGATCAAATGCCTTTTCAAAGTCTACAAAACATAGAAAGACATCCTTTTGTTGGTCGTAACACTTCTGCAGCAGTACTTGTAATGAAAACAAGGCCTCTCTGGTCCCCATTCCGGCTCTGAATCCAAATTGATCGTATCCAACTTCTTTTTCACACCTTTTGTATACCCTATTGTGAAGTATTTTTAATAGAATTTTAAGCATTTGGCTCATAAGACTTATTAATCTAAAATCTGCGCATCGCCTGGAGTTAGCTTGTTTTGGAATGGGAATAAAAATAGATTCTAACCATTCCTCTGGTATTTCCCCAGTATCGTAGATTGTATTAAACAAAATTACTAACAAATCAATGTTATTACTTTCGATCAATTTAAGTATTTCAGGATAAACTTCATCAGGTCCAGGGCTTTTATTGGTCTTTAATTGTTTAATGGCATATTCCACTTCGACTTTTAGAATTGGTGGGCTTTCAGTGACATTATTTATTGTAATGTCTATTCTTTCATCTCGGAACAGCTGTTGTATAAATTTTTCCCATTCTTCTATTTTATCTTTGGTGTTATGAATTAACTCTCCGTTGTTATTTACCAGTGGGCAATGTTGTTTTTTGTGGATGAATGAAAATTCTTTCACCTTCTTGTACATATTAAAGTAATCATGTCTATGTTCTAATTCTTCTATTTCTTTACATTTTTCTTCGAGCCATTTCTCTTTTGATTCTTTTATTTTCCTTCTTATTTCTGTATTTAATCGTTTGTAATCGCTTGTGTTCTTATTTTTGTATTTCCTCCTTTCGTCTATCATCTTTAGAATAGCTGGTGTCATCCAGTCTTTTTTTACCATTAATCGTGTATTTGGAATTTCTTCCCTTGCAGAATTGACGAGGATGGATTTTATTTGTTGCCAAGTTGTATTTATATTTTGGATATTTATTTGGGTTCGGTCTATTTCTGAGAGTTTTTCATTTAGTTTTACAGTGGTTTTATCTTTAATCTGTACATCTTTTAGTAGTTCCATATTAGGTTTGTTCTTCGGCTTTGCATTTTTTATTACTTTAATTCTTGTGCGAATATTTGCTACTACAGGGTTGTGGTCGGAATTTGCATCAGCACTAGGATATGTTTTTGTACTTGTAATGGAGTTACGAAATCGTTGGTTGATTAAAACATAATCTAATGATATATATTAAATATAAAAATAGATCTCTATAATATACTTTTTAAAATACAGTTACAAGATGAGTTTGAAACTTCAAATCTCAATAACCTCCTCAAATTAATAGGTTATTAGCTCATTTACAGCAACATGGTATTTACACAGTGCAAATATTTTCGATAAAAAGCCTTAAATAAAATGGCTAACCCTTGTGGAACCTTGTACAGCAAAAATTGAGACCATCATTTGTCCAACTGAATAAACCATCTCCAGTTTACCTTCCGAAGATGCTGAAATAACTAGCATCACAAAATTCATTCTACTATAGATAAATAAATGGTGTCCCAATGGGCTCCCCGCTCTGTCCAGTAATTGACAATATCTTTATCTGAGACCCGAGCACTATCCACATCAATGCTCAAACTCACATGTTGGCTAAGATAAATTGACGATACATTCGTCATTTGACGAGAGGGATGCTTTGGTGTCTTTGCAGACCCATCTGAATGATATACATCTTAGTATCCAGTTCACGATGAAGGTGAACTTATCCATCCCTACCGTTTCTCGACGTTATTATAAAGAAAAACCAATTCCAAGGTTTTCATCACTCTGTTTATCGAAAATACACCCATACCAAACAATACTTGCATGCCACCTCTCATCATCCACCTTCACAAATTAATTCAGTCATTAGTACCCTTGTCTACAGATCAATACGCCTCTGCGATGATGCAAGTAGACCCGCTAAGCTCTCTAGTTTAAAACAAACTCTCATCAAAAACGGTTACCGCGCAAATCACATCAATAGGAGCATCCACAGACATCAATATCCCACTCAATCTTAACCCACAGACAAAATCGACAAAACAATTCTAAAATTAAGAGGAATAAAGACAATATTTACCCCCCAACAAAAACTTTTATCTCTTGTCCGATCAATCAAAGACAACATGCCAAATTAATAACCCCAAGTGTATGAAATTTCTTGTGATCTAGACTGCCCCGATCTTATATAGGCCAAACAAATCGCAGAATCCAAAATAGAATTTATGAACATTCCATTTCTATTTAAATATACTTTGAAAACTCCATTATTATAGCCCCCATCTGTTTCTATAAACCAAAAATTATCCGAGAAGTCAAAGAAATTGTCTCGAAAAAACGCCAAATTGTCTCAGTAAATCTGCTTACGGTCGACATGGAAACCTCGCATAAAGAAAATATCGTCCGCTCCACGCTCCAATCCAAACCCTGCTGCCATAAATGTTCGTGTCAACCCCCGCGCCAATCCCCACGCTAACCACCACCCAAAGCACGTCACCGCCCAAAGCACGTAGGTACCACCCAATGTAAGTCTTGTTTTCTATTGCTGACTGAAAGTTCTATAAATATAGTAATATAATACATACCTAACAATAAGACTCTTTGAGTACAACTGGGCTGAATGGGTATTTTGAAATGCTTCTACGGCATCATCGACATTGTAAAAAGATACAAAAGCGTATCTTGTATATTTCATCTTCTTCGCGTACCCTATGTCTATCCTTTTTTGTTTCGGGTATGTCTTAATTATATCCTCTTTTGTGATTTCCTGTGCTAAGTTACCGACATATAGAGTTAAGGGATCTATGTCGGATGGTTGTAGGTTTTGTTCATCTTCTCTGTCTTTTTTAAACTCTGCTGTCAGATACCCTAACCCGAATGGTATTTGATTCAACTGTCTAATTACTGTCTCTGGATCCGCAGATTCCTATAAAAAAAAAAAAAGAAAAACACCATAAATACACATTAACGAAAATATTATCAAATAAATAATTCTTTATAAATATTACATTCATTGACAAATTATAAGATAATAAATAAGCTGTAATGGTATTATACAACAGTGATGTGGAAGTTATATAAAAGTGCAGATGGATTTAGCTGCTTTAGTTAACCAAAAAAATAATAATAATAAAACATTGAAAATTCGGAGAGTTCTCAACTAAAGATAATGTTACAAAAGATTAATATCTATTCAAATAGCCAACAATAAAATAAAAAAATGGTTTATGAAAAAGAAACAGACAAATGGATGATGGTATGAATGGTAGATCAAAACGGGTGGATCAAGAGATCCAAAAGTTTTTTTTTTCTAAATAATTAGTACTATAAAAGATATCATCTGTGTTTTAGACCTTTGTTGGTTGTGAATCCCCTACATACAGTGTTTCTTTGTTTTAAATTACTGTGACACTGATATTTGTATTTGTAGAATTTCCCAGTTTATTTTGAGCTTTTTGTTATAATTTTTTTGAATTTGATAGGTGGATTCTTGATTCATTGCTTTTTTGAACATCTTTGAGCGACTTGTTGATGGATTGAATATCCAAATGAACTTACGTTACTTTATAGTGTCCGGACATGTTATTCACACATTTTGTATTTTCCACAGTAACAGTTTACATCATCTTGGTTTATTTTCCCCCATTTTGTCAAGTTTGATTTAATTGGAGCGGCCCTCGTTCATATTCAACATATTCATAGCTTTCCATGTTTTAAAGTCTAGAGATTGGTCGGCCCATTGAACCTGGGGAAGTAGAAAATATTCGGAAGGCACTATTCCAACGAAGCTTCTCCTGGATTTCATCCAGTCGCTTTCGTGTAAGCTCTGTATAGAGGAGAGGAGGAAAATAGGTTTCTTGGTTAAAAAACATTCGTTAATGGACCCAGATATGAAATGCAGGACAATTATTTCATGTGACAGAAGATCGAGAAGCCTTCGTAATCGTGATCGCCAACGTCGGATAACTCTGATATCGAACGTGAAGAAGAATAGAGGAGAGTTATATTTCCTTCGGATCAAGATTTTTCCGGTCGTTAATGATCCTTTTTGGCACTCCCATTGGGCTCTAGATCGAAGTATTTTATAGCTGACGTTTTTCTGGCAAGTATACCAGCTCCTTCATTGCCATGTATTGATCACCTGGATCCCATACCAATGTGACACTGTTATGTTCCGCCTAGAGTCCATCTTAGGACTTACAAGAGTCCCCCTGGCTGCTTGGCTATCTATGCATATATGGATCGATTGGGTTGGGATACATTCGGTATCTAAATATATGATCAAGGATTTTGTTCTTTGCAGTGCAAAAAAAATTGAAATTATCACCTAAGTGGTTGTAGAATAAGTATTTAGAGGAAAAAAAAAAGAACGGTAAAAATAACTTACCAAGAATCGATTCGTTGATTTGAATTGTACATAAATGGAAGAGCATATAGAAAAACGGCACGAAATGTTGACAAAACGATGATTTATAAGAAATGATTAAGTCATCTTTTAAAAGAAGAACGAATTTATTTATAAGAAACCGAACGGATATTGGAAAATTTTGGCGTTTTCCATATGATACATAATTTAAAAGAAAAAAATAATTGATTAGTAGCCACTTATGGAATGTGGAATAAAAGTTACCAGCATAATCACCTATGACTGCAAACTCACCAGCAAGTGTGTGAGAAATAAAAAAAAAGGAAATAACCTCTTATCACGCTGTTTTTTCAACAAAAAAAAAAGCACTGCAGAGCCTGTCCCATTAACGTATTACTATGCGATATAATACACTAATATATTTCGATCACTGAGCTTTTTCCAATGGCTGTAAATATTCTTGGCTTACTCCTCTTTTAATACTAATTTAATTAGTAATTAGTATTATTCTTACTCGTTTCTGCTACACTGTTTTAACCGTTTCAATATATTTGAATAAATGTAGGTACTTCATCACAATTCAACCGATCAGGTCAGTTTATATAACGTACAGTAAAGAAATTTTTTCATCATCCATACAAGCAGAAAGATCAGAAAGAAATGATGAAAGGAACAAAAAAACAGAGTAAATAATTTGCGTACAAAATAAACAGATAATAAACCAAATAATTTGAACATACACTTAACCGAAAAAGTTTTGTCCCGCCAAAAATTATGCTCATCTTTATAGATGATTTTCTCGTGAACGGATTCCGCTAACTTTGTTT
This sequence comes from Diabrotica undecimpunctata, assembly GCF_040954645.1. Taxonomy (NCBI): domain Eukaryota; kingdom Metazoa; phylum Arthropoda; class Insecta; order Coleoptera; family Chrysomelidae; genus Diabrotica; species Diabrotica undecimpunctata. Next base: position 146,152,941 of record NC_092805.1, on the reverse strand, counting down.
TATTTTAGATTTTTTCTTTCGTATTTACACTGTTGGGCAAATGTTTACTCAAACTTCTCTTTTAGGCATATACCGGGTAGAAGAAAGAAAATGGTTTTTATGTTAAGTTTGAGACACTCTTTTTTTACATCTTTAAAGAGAAGAAGGAAAATCTGTATACAGACATCTGTGACTCACACAGGTAGTGTTGGGTTCCTAAAGTTTGAGACACTGTAGAGGGGACAAAGCAAAAAGGTATACATCGAAATCATATAGTCTCATGTTTTGTGAACATTTTGTTTGCTTAATTTCCGTGATATGTGTGAAAACAAAGAAAATAAACGGTTTTATTCTTTAACATGCTCCTCATAGCAATTGAAAATGCCTATTTCCAATGAAAAGCAAATTACTGACTCGAGTCAAAGAGCCGAATCTTAATAAAGATCCGACTAATTCGAATCTCAAAACATAACGTGTCACGTGTCAGTAACAAAGGAAGGACGTCGTAGTTACTAAGCGAAAGCAAGTTCCGAATCCCAAGTTTTTCAGGTATTTTATGATCTTTTTTTTTGAAGGAAATGTGAATCGTGAACTTACTGATAATAATACACCTAAATTATAAATTTGATTTGCATATGATCGCTGCTGACCCGATTAACACGTGACCTGACAAAGTGATCCGGATATGTTAAGTGAGCCGGAACCGATGATACGAATTTCAAAGAACTCGAAATTCTAATCTCTAAACGACAGCCACGCAGATTGACAGTTCTGTCAGTTTTGTGAAAGTTCGGTCATTTGAAAATTGCCTTAGTTCCTTAGTATAACTTTATATTTTTGATTATGTAGAAAATGGAAAGGGTTAGAAGAAATATAACTCGAGATGAATGTATTCAAGTGGTAACAATACATAGAGGGATTAACCTATCGTGCCATTGGTTTGAGAATGGGATGATAACAAGGTAGACTCTAGTGACTCAAGATCCCTACATTAGACTCCGTGCTTTAAGGGAACGTTTCACTACATCTAAGAGTATTTTAATGCAGCTCGAAACAGTTCACCATATTCAGTCCAGCCCAGAGATTGCCAGAAGGCGTCTTTCGGAAGGGAATCTTCATATCCGCGTTCTAGCTCAAGTACTTATATTGAATGCAGACTATCGCAGAAATAGACTACAATTTGCTACAGAACATGTGAACTGGAACATCCAGGACTGAGAAAACGTTATTTTTAAGGACGAGTCTAGGTATTGCCTTTCTCAGATCGACGCTTAAGAGTTATTTAGAGTTATTTGTCGACCAGGTGAGCGGTATGCAGAGTACGACAAGAGACGAGATTGTTAAATGAAGGCTCAGTGATTTTTGGGTGAAATTACCTTCACAGTAAAAACGGATTTCGTGTCTTTACGAGGGGGCTCTTTAAATAACGAAAGGTACATTACAGAATTTCCTTTCGCCTTTTATATAGGAATTTAATAATTTCATCTTAATACATTATATTTTAAGTGAGGTAAATATTCAGACATTGAATTGGCCCTCTCACAGTTCCGACATGAATCCTATTGAACACTATGGGATATTGTCGGGAGACAATTAAGACTTTGTCAGCCCGTTTATGCAAGATATAGAAACACTGATTATTGATATCTTAAACTCTATAAAACAAAAACAAATAGCTCGCTTAATATCCAGCATACCTAGGGATGAGGTGATGTTAAAAGTAGAGGGAGAAACAAGTGATCTCAGTGTACATCAGGTTTCTTTCTGTTTTCAAAGCCTTGTTAACTGCTATTATTTTTTATTGTTAATTTAGTATTGTTTCAGTTTAATCACATGTAATAGAATAAAACCGTCTATTTTCTTCGTTTTTAAAGTTAGAAAGATTAAACAAAAAAAAAAATGTTCACAAAACACGAGACTACAACATGACTTTGATGTATACCCGCCCTTATGGCTTATCGTCCCTACAGGGTGTCTGAAACTTAACATAAGAAAAACATTTCCTTTCTTCCACTCGGTACAAGCCCAAAAAATAAGTTTGAGTAAACTTTTGCTTAACAGTGTAAATACAAAAGAAAAAATGTAAAATAAAAAAAAAGGAAACCATTATTCCGTTCACGAGAAAATCAACTATGAAAATAAGCATATAATTTGGTGGTGTAACAATTTTTCCGGTAAGTGTCTATTGTAATAAAACTAAAAAAGACAAGCTAATGAATATTTTTACAAGTAAATTAAAAGAAAAAGCAGAACAATTTCATAAATATTTGCAGAATGTATGACCATATAACGTTAATATTATTTATATAGATACAAATTGTGTACACAATGGAAACCTCTACACAATCGATCATGATCACATAGCGTCAAATGCTTTGTTTATACAATATTTCACGCTTTAAACTTCAATACTTCAATATCATTTTCTTTACCAAAGTCATCATCATCCAGCACCATCGCAGAGCATAGGCCTCCCTTTCTGCTTCCTTTCCTCAGTTTTGGCATATTAATGTCTTCCTTTGTCGTAATTCATATGGACTCGATTGAGTGGGAATAGGTCTTATTTGAAGAAATATTTTGTTCAGCGATCCTCCCTTACGCCTTTTTATTAGGTATTAGGCATCAAATTTACGTTTAATTCTTTGTGTATATACTTGATGTCAGATCTGAAATTTCTTCATCTGTGTACTGTATCAAATGTTATGCGGCAATACTTGTAACTAGTTTGAAGTTTCAACGTTAGAATAGACACTAGTGGTCTTTTTTACATCCAAATTATTGTTCTGAGAGATGTACGCGATTCAAAACGCTCCAATTACACCAGATAGACAAAAGGTATATACTGTTGGTAGACATCCTTAAGAATCAAAGTTTTTCTATATATATATGAGCTTTCTATATATATCTATATACATAATCTGGCTACCTTTATAGAAGATTTCTTCTTCTTTACCTCAGATTGTATATACAAAAGTGAGCAAAGATAAACATTTTTTAATTTTTACTTATACACCTTATTACTTTTGTTATATTATATTGCCCTTTACAGTTGTTATTCATACTCAAGTCTTTGTATTATTTTTTTCATTGGGCTGGTTTAGATTATGATTCACATCTGCAACTATATCAATATTTGATCACTTATAGATCTGATTTTTAATAGTATTAGCTTTGTTGAGTTATCATTTCGTCTTATATTTGTTTTAATTAAGAATCAACTTTGATGACATTTTAGATATATTGTTTGTAGAACACTATAGTTTTCGTGTGTTGATATTCTGGAGCTATCAACCCTAGAACAGAAGGCGTTAAACAAATTTTATATAAAATTGCATCTAAATAAAATTTCTAAATGGAAATTAGGAATATTATTGAGCATTATTTCTAGGTTATGATTATGGTTGAATTGTTAAAATTAAGGTTCTAAATTGGGCTTTGTACAAGGTATCCAAAAAAGTGTATCGAATGTGGTAGTTGGATACAATACAAAATATTAATACCTAAAAAGGATATGTTTTATATAAAGTGGATTGAAAAGTTATTTACAAAAAATATGTTGTCTACAAACAGTATGCCAACATAACTGTCTACGGAGGCTCTGAGAGTATAAGCGAACGTGTCCCGATGCACATGTTGCAGACAGAAAGAGAAAAGTGCTCGAAGAAGTGAAGATACAGTAAGGAAACATCTGAAAAAGGAAATAAAAGAAAAGGTTCTCATCGTCGGATCGGTAAGACACAATTCACTGAGAGTAAAAACGAAGATAGAAAAAAAATATGGTACGATAGCTTGCTGTGGGAAGTAAGAGGTGTAGATAGGGAAGAGAGAGGGAGGGAATGAAGAGGGAAGGAGATAGAGAAAGTTAAAGTACCCTCAATGCAGAAACATGGGAGACTGATTAGGCAAATGGATGCTGGGCAGAAATTCATGATTAAGAAGCATGTTTTTTAACAGATACGTCTCTAGCGCTGGCCAATACCACGATGCTGACCGCTTTGCCGCCATTTCTGACATGATATTGTACTTTAATTGTACCATATAGGTCGGTTTGTTTTCTTTATTTACCTTTCAGATTCCCACAGAAAATAGTAAAAAGCACTAAGATAAGAATTTCTGAAAGCCAGTTAATCATTTTGTTACGGAATAATTCATTTAACGTAGCAATTGATAAGACAGTAGTGTGTCAAGTGGCATCATCTCGCTGGAACTAAGTATGTTTTCGGCTGATATCTTTAAAATGCTTGTAACTCTCGAGCCAAAAAGTATCTTATCATTTTGTTGTAATGTTCATTATTCTCCAAAACAAGGGTTTCCACAGAACAGATCGTTAACAGATGACATCTTCATAATTCGCTAAAATCTTCTTCTTTGATGGTGTCTTTACCTCTGACAAATCGAAAATAACCTATGTTTAGAATTCTTACACTTGATCCGGTATTCTTAAACATTCAAATCTGCTTCCTAATGGTAGAGTCAGTTAATGCATTCTTCTTCTTCAGGTACCATCTTCGCTCCGAAGTTTGGCTATCATCAGGGCTATTTTAACTTTAGACACAACTGCATCCAATCCACTAACTCAAATTTCTGACCCAGGATATACATCTTCTCCGATATTGTTTTTGCCCACTATTTTTCCGTGCATGATAAGTCGTAGGATGCTGTATGTTTCTTCTTCTTCTTCAAGTGCCCTGTCCGTTGCGAACTTTGGCTATTAACATGGCAATTCTGATCTTATTTGCGGCGCTTCTGAATAGTTCGACCGATGTGAGCCCGAACCACTTCCTCAGATTTTGGAGCCACGAGTGTCTTCTCCTGCCTGGCCCTCGCTTACTGCCTATTTTTCCCTGGACAATCAATTGCAGTAGACGGTACTTATCGTGTCTCAATATGTGGCCTAGATATTCAAGCTTTCTTTGTTTAATTGTATTCACGATTTCTTTCTCCTTTCCCATTCTTTGGATTACCTCTGTGTTGGTGACATGTTCGGTCCAGGATATACGAAGAATGCGTCGGTACACCCACATTTCGAATGCTTCTAGTTTTCTCGTGAGCGTCTCCGTCAGCGTCCAGGCCTCCACACCATACAGTAAGATCGGAAAAATGTAGCATTTAACTAGACGTAGTTTTAGGGGAAGAGACAAATCCCTGCTTATGAGGAGCTTTTTCATATTGCTAAATGCTCTATTGCTATTGCTCTAACTCGTTCTATTCTCGCCTTAATTTCTGTGGCCTGTTCCCATTTTGCATTTACGTTGGTGCCAAGGTACACATAAGATTCTACATGGTCAATTAGTATGTTACTTATCCGTAACTGTCGAGCAGGCTGTTGCTTCCTGCTTATCAGCATCCACTTTGTCTTCTTGAAGTTGAGGCTCAGGCCGTATTCCTCACTAACTGAATAAACTCTTTCCATTACCTGCTGTAATTCGTCTATGGTACTGGCAAGGATCACCGTGTCGTCGGCATATCTTATATTGTTCGTTAACTCGCCGTTTATTTTTATGCCCTCATTTGCATTTTCCATACATTTATTAAATATTTCTTCCGAATAAATATTAAATAGGAGTGGGGATAATATACAACCCTGACGGACACCTCTTTTGATCTGCACACTTTTAGTGAGTTCGTTGCCAATTTTTGCTCTTGCTGTTTGACCCCAGTATAGGTTTGCCACAATTCGAGTGTCTTTGTCGTCAATACCTGTCTTTCGCAGAATATCTATCAATTGTTCATGATTGACATTGTCAAATGCTTTTCTGAAATCCACAAAGCACAAATAAACGTCCTTATCAACGTCTCTACACCGCTGTATAAGCACCTGGAGAGCGAAAATTGCTTCTCTAGTTCCAAGTGCTTTCCGAAAGCCAAACTGCGATCTATCAATATTTGACTCACATTTATCATATATTCTTCTATGAATGATCTCAGTGAACGCTTTAGTGACATGATTAATCAAGCTTATAAGCCGGTAGTCATCACAGATCTGGGCATTTGGTTTCTTCGGGATTGTAATAAATGTTGACTGCAGCCAGTTCTCCGGGATTTTACCGCTATTATATATGTTGTTAAAAAGTTCAACTAGATTATCAAGGAACTGTTTGTCTGATTTACATAGGATCTTTAATATTTCGCAGGGTACATTGTCCGGACCTGCTGACTTATTGTTTTTTAGTGCTGCAATGGCATCTTCTATCTCCGATTTAAGGATTGAAGGTCCCGTTTCTCCTTCTCCATATAGGTGATCATCAGTCCTGTCAGATGCAAATAATTTTTCTATGTATGATTTCCATGTTTCTAAGATCGTTGATGGCTCCGGGATAAGATTTCCATCGCCATCTTTTATACTTTTGGGTGACTTATTGAATTTCCTCTTGTTTGTCATTGATTTTTTTGTGTGCATATTGTAACTGTCGTATTTTCGTTCGTATTGTTCTATTTCCCTGCATTCGTTCGAAAACCATTTTTCTTTGGCTTCTCGAATTTTCGTTCTTATGATTTTGTGGATCTGCTGGTATTTTTCTTCATTTTTATTCTTGAATTTACGTCTTTCATCCATCATATCCATTATCTCATCAGACATCCATTCTTTCTTCTTCCGGCTGTCACGCTGTATGTTTCACCACGTATTATGTGCCCCTTTATTTGACAGTTTTTTTCATTTGACAGTTGTTTCTATTGCTTTTTCTTTTCCCATTCTTATTAGCACCTCCGCATTAATAACTCTGTCAAACCATGATATTCCCGATTAAGTTCGTTTGTATACTCATATTTCAAAAGAGTAATTCTTATTGATTCTACGTTTAAAGTCCAAACTTCGACATCGTAATAAAGTACTTGATGCATTACGATAAAGATATTCCGCATTCCCTTATCTTTTATATTATATTTTTATTTTATACTCCATTATTTCAGTAATTGGTTCGCATGCAAAAAGTGCAATGGGTTCCCGGTTACAACCACATTGCTGCTAAATATCCACCGCCACAGCGGATCGTCCCGTTACACAGTCGCTACTTTTTTTGGACACTATATATAAAATATATTTTTATACACACACTAAGTTGTTTGATAAAGCCATATTTTTAAAATCGTTTTTTAGTAGAAGAGGGAATGGAGAAATAGGAAGAAAATTATAAAGTGGAAATACATTAGTAACAAACCGAATGAAAATTGAACTAGTAGTAGATTTGGAGGTAGGTTTTTAACGTCGAAACAAATCAACATTTTTATTAAATACTTATATAAATAAATGACTATAAAACTGAGAGAAATTATACTGTTCTGAGTACTTTCACCTTTCAAAACTAACCGAAATTAAATCACAATAAATAGTGAACTAGTTGAATAAGATTCAGTTGTCTTGAAATCCGCTCATTTATTTCCAAAGTTTCACTCGATTTTCAAAATTATATGCAAGCAGTTTATTCCTAGACAGGCGTTTAGAAACGGAATATTCGACTATTTTTTTTTGCATTTCTTCCGCATAAAAGTTTGTTTTGATTCTATATATTTTTTCAAGTTTAAACATATATTTTTTTAGTTTTTCCAAGTGGGCCGGAAATTGTTACTAACAAATTACAAAAAAAAAAAACAAAAAATTACCTGAATCGCTTCGAGTAATTTTTTTTGAGATGTATATCGAAATAAATACTTTTATTTCTGGGTAATTTTTTGAAAAATGCTTACTTTTCGAGTTACTTGCAATTTTTTGTTGAAAAAATGCCTTAATTAGTGATTTTTTCTAAAATAATATTAAATGAATTGCAATTCTACAAAACGTTTTTCTAACTACATCTACCTCTACCTCTACATCTAAACATTCCGTTATATGTATTTGGTACCTAGGACTTTTCTATTGGTCCTTTGCGGCACGCGGCCATGTTTCAACCAATAGCCGGCGAGGTGCCAAACACGTATATGGAATGTTACTTTGGTGCGAAATTCATATACGGAATGTCCGCAGACCAAAAAAGACGATAAAATCAGAAAAGGAGAGTGATTTTAAAATATTTGTTAACGTATTATTAAAAAAAAAAAAGAAAATCAGTGCAATAGGAAATAAAACAAAATATATTTAAATAAATAATAAAAAATTTAAATTTTTTTAAATGTTATATTTATACGAAATTCTTCACCATTTTTAGTTGCATTTGTTTGATTTGCTGCGATGTTGGACAAAAGATTGTGACGCCTTTTAAACCTTTTTTTTAGGAGGTTGAACTATAGGTGAATGTCCAAATGGTAATCTATTTGACCCTCTAGTAACTTCCCACTTTCTTCGACTGATTGAAGTTGGTTGCATTCTTATATTGGCCTTGCATTCCAATCGCCTTACCAAGGAACTTCCTGTCATGTTTAAAAAACTTTACCAAGCCGTTTTGGTTTTAATATGGGATAATCTTTAGTGCAATAACTTTAACGTTGATGAATCAGTTTCACATGTAACATTTTTATTTTGTAGCGTATTAATAAAATCTGCAAAAGAAAATTCTTGTTGTTTAGCTATTTTATTTTTGTTTAAAAGAATATCTTCTCTAACATTATTTTCATCACCGTTATCAACTGAAAGAGAGAATTAACTTATCTTAAAATTTATACAAAGTTCCTAGTGAGCTAAATAATTCTGTGCTTTACGAAATCGATATAGCAACAGGATTTTGCAGCTGCGAAATTGGAAGATTGGGTGCATTTTGCAAGCATTAAGCTGAGACTGCACACTTTTTTAATATATTATATCCCTTTGCAATGTTTCAGTTGCTAATCCTGAATATTGATACCAAGTAGATAAATTAGTTTTGGGTTCAGCCTTATTCATTTTATAGAGGGCTTTTAGGATCCAGTTAATGTGTTACAGAACTATTATATTAATACCAGCATTGATAACGGTGATGAAAATAATGTTAGAGAAGATATTATTTTAAACAAAAATGAAACACCTGAACAACAAAAATCTTCTTCTGCAGATTTTATTAATACGCTACAAGATAAAATGTTACATTTGGAACTGATTCATCAACGTAAAAATTATTGCACGAAAGATTATCCCATATTAAAACCAAAACGGCTTGGGAAAGTTTTTTAAACATGACAGGAAGTTCCTCGGCAAGGCCATTTGAATACAAGGCCAATATAAGATTATAATAATAGATTACCGTTTGGACAACTACCTAAAGTTCAACCTAAGAAAACAAAAGGTTTAAAAGGCGTAAAATATGTTGTTTTATTGCACTCATTTACTTTTTTTTTTTTTTAATAATATGTTAACAAATATTTAAAAATCACTCTCCTTTTCTGATTTTATTGAAAAGTCGCCTTTTTTGGTCTGCGAAGATTCCGTATATGAATTTCGCACCTAAGTAACATTCCATATACGTGTTTGGCACCTCGCCGCCCATTGGTTGAAACAAGGCCGCGTGTCGTACAGGACCAATAGAAAAGTCGTAGGTGCCAAATACATGTACGGAATGTTTAAATACTAACCGCATAGGCTTAGCTATAAAAATGCATATTCGAAATATTTTGGTTCCATGTTTTCAGCAAGATAGAATTTATTTTTCCTTGTCACAATATTCTAAAAGATAATCAAGCATTTTTCATGTCGAATGTCATCGAAATAAATGTATTTATTTCGATGACATTTGCCTAAAAAAATTTTACTCGAAGTGATTGGTTAATAACAATTTCTTGCACATGCTCTACTAATAGGGGTTGTATAAGGATAAATTATAAAGAGCTAGAAATCGTGAATATCTATTTATAGTTGATTTTCTCTTACGCCTTTTAGATATCACAATTAGATATAACTAAAACCATTTTTTATTGATTACGTTTTACATAGTTAAATTTTCTGTTACAGTTATTGTTATCAGACGAAAAATAAGCTATGTAATGATCTTACCCTTAACGTAATAAAACAGTATCTTGGTGTCGAAGGCTGTTGAAAATGGACAGAATCAATACTGCTATGGAAATTTGATACGATATCTCTATTCAGTTCTATATCTGGGAATTTTATTATCAATCCCTGCCGTTTACTGTTTTTGTTACATTCTTTTTCTACTTCTAAAGCCTTTCTAGCCTCAGCTAAGGACCAGTCCCTCTTTTGAGGTACCACTTGCGATAATGGTTTCTTCTTTTTCTTTGCCAGTTTCTTACCATCGCCTAAAATATGCAATACAATAATTAATGTATCAAATTCAAGAACACCAATATCAAAGAGATACAATGAATGAAATTCTATTTGTCTACTGATCTACAGTCCATCTAATTTACTTACCGTAGCACGTCATTATCATTGACAGAGATAGAAGTTGACATAGTTGCTAAAGTATAAAAAATCGGTTGCCTGTAAAGTCGGTTTTACGGGCGAAGATTTTACGTGACAACGTCTTTTTCTCGGTAGAATATTTATTGATATGAATATTATTAAATTGCACAATAGGAACAAGGAATTGAATGAAAATAAGAATTGCACAAATTTTAACTATAGAAATATATTTTGTTTACTAAAACATTGTACATGTAAACTTAAACTTAACTAATTTCTATTTGGGTGATTTTGTTGAGGATAGGACGATGATAGGAGAAATAGCATCGCACCAGCGGACCGATCATGTTTGAGTGGGAGAGAGACGCAAGGCATTCGCCGGTCCGGCGGGCCTCTCTCTCGTTCGGTGACTCATCGTAACAGACGTGAGCGGGCGTTACACTTTTTCATGAGTGACTCCGAGCCACAACCTAATTTAAGACGTTGTCACGTCAAAAATCCTGAATCCATTTTAAATCAAATAAGTCACATAATTATTGCAAAATACGATTATACGAGAAAACAAATTATTATTTAATGTAAATAAATAGAAACAAAACAAGAGTTAAAAGATAATCTTGTTAAAAACAATTTGAGCCTCTTGTATGCGTCGTATAAAGATGTAAAATGGAATACTTAAACAAAAACAACACTTTTTCATTACTTATTAACATTGGTCAACACCGCAACTGTCAAATAAGTGTTACCAATTTATGCCAAAATAATCACCTTCGTTCGATTACAGTTACAGTGTGTTTCGAACAAATGTTCTTCATAAAAACGCTTAATAATGCAATTATACAATTTAAATGAAACATATTATTGTATATTTCTTTAAGTTAACATTAATAGAAATCTTTAAATATTATTTCTACGCGTATATAATAAAATATGTCTAGTGGCTGTAATGCCAGTGTACTCGGCAAAGTGATTCTAAAAAAGAACACACCTACCGCCTAAATATTTCGTGTTGGTATCATGTGACGTCACGGGCTATGACGTGCAACGGTAAGTAAATTAGATGAAGTATATGTCAGTTGAAAATTAACGTGTTTAGGGATACTATGAAAAATATAAAGTTTGCAGGATCGGGATCCACGCATCGTTCCACGGGATCATAAAGATGACAAATAAATGGACATTATCAGATCCCTCTAAACTCTATAAAATTGTTAAAAGTGTGAGATGTTTTTCAAGCACTTAAATTGCACTTACGACCTTCATAATTCGCCTAGAAAATCTGTATAACATAGTAAAATATCTCACCAAATTTCATTAAAATCCATTTAATAGATTTTGCATAATAATTTTGCCATCTAAACTTAAAAAAAAAACTAAATTCTTTCAAATCTTGCACAACAAAAACTAGAACATACGAGCTCTAACAACTAAATGTTCGGACAAACGAAAATTTATTGAAAACGTTCATCTTATCAACTTTGCTTATTACACCAAAGAACGAGATCAATAATACATTAAACCTTATCATTATTAACAAAATATTGAAAAGGTTCGGTCTCTTTAAACTTTGAATAGCAGCGTTGGCGGCAAAATAAACATTCAAAAAATTACTACTTTAACATGTGGTTACACCACCACGCACCTTTACAACCGCGGCAATTCTGTCTGGCATTTTTTGTACTAAGGATTTACACAAGTCAGGGTTGAAACTATCCCATAACTCATCTAATTTACTCAAATCGACGAAAGTCTCCCACGCAAACGTCAAATTTCGATACGTCACTGAATATGACTCTGGACCAGTCATCAATGGTCCATGAAATCTTCGATCTTGTCCAATTGAAGCGGTTGCTTAAAGTTTTCATAGACCGTTTTTTTAATTCATTACGACTTTGCTCCAAAATGAATCTTTTTAAAGTTATAAGCAAGGAAAGTAAAAAAAAATCGATTTTTTTAGTAATTTTTTATTAATATTTCTGACCCATTTGTTCATCAATATCAGTTCTTCTTTTACGTTCTGGGGCATTGACTAGACCATCTACCACCTGCATTCGAAATTCCTATAAGTCCATTATTTTATTTTTGGGTGCTCCCGTTGCAATTGATTCTAATACGTACAACCGCCAAGCATTCGAAATTGAAAGGTCAAAAAATGAAGGATGACTTTTAGAGTCCATTTTTTCGTTTTGATGAAGGTCCGGTAGTATTCTATAGACTGATCAAGAATATCTACACCTCCTATATTCTTATTGTAGTTCGCGATTACTTTTGGACATTTAACGTCTGTAAATGCTAATTGACTTTTATCCCATCGCTTGATTTGACAAGAATCATCTCCAGAAGTGCAATTGGATGCTACTAGGATGGATTTGTTGTCCATCCATTTTAGAACAACAATATCAATGCTAATGACCTGTTGAGATTCACCACGTTTTATTTTGCTATCTTGCTTAAAATGAATATTTTTCTATCAGGAATTCAATTCATCATCATCGTGTCAGTCCCATGAAGTTACATTTCTATTAATTTTTCCTGTAAAGGTATAGATGATGAAAACCAGTCGAAATATACACAACTACCACGTGGAATAGACTTAGATAGATGAAGAATGACAGCAGCTCCTACACCTAGAGATATGTCTCCACAATATGTTTTAGCGCCTTGGTAAACTTCGAAGTCAATCATCAAACCATCGTGAGTACTGGCGACAAAAGCTTTTAACTCTTGTGGACGTGGCTTTGTTTTAATAACTTGTCTCAAACCACGTGGACATCTCCCACAAAATGGAATCATCTGTTCGTCTATCGAATAAAAACCTTGTTGGCGTTCTAATCTGTTTTTACTTGATCAAGTACAGGTTGCACTTTCCAGAGTGAATTCTGGTTTCCTGTAGGAGCTTTATCACTTTCCACAACGTGAAAAGCCATACGAAGAACTTTAAAACGATCCCTAGAAATCTTGTCAGCAACTAAAGCTAATCGCATTTCTGTTCGCCAGTACATGTGAATGCGTGGGTATGGAATACACTCCATGATAAAATGAACTCCTACAATTTTTTTAATTCTGTTGCATTGGTGTTTAGAACTGTTCCAGTTTTTCGCATATAATAATTATTTGTACAAACTGCGACATGCTCAAAAAGTTTTTCGTCAAAATAGTCTTCAAAATAGGCCAAAGGACCGCTGCTGGCGGTCGCTCTGGATAGCAGTGGTTCTGGTTGTATGGCATTTGCTTCCAGATTCTTTGGCGACTGTCTCGGCTTTTTGTAGACTTTTCAGGAGCAGTTGCAGACGATGCGTCTAAACTTGGAGGTACTTCAGGCTCATCAACATGCATCAACGGCAGAAACGAGTCTTCTTGATCACCCTCGTCATCTTCTACTTCTTCAATTTCAAAATCGTTGCCATCCCCAATCAACTGAAGCACCAACTCACTCGATGGTTCCGTTCCTAAAGGCAAAAAAATATTAATATTTTAATTTAAAACGAAAAAATAATATTTCATGGCATTTTAAAGTAAGAAACCGAAAGATGAGTTTGAGTCGGAACGTCACGTTCGTGCGAACAAATTTTTGAGAGGTTATGTTCCCTATATAAAGTCAATAATTCCAAAAATTTTGTTCACCCAATTACTTTATTAACTAAACAAAACATTAAAAGCAAAATTCAAGTGAAATGTCGAATACATAATAAAATACTTAATACTTACGTTTACCAGTCTCTTCAACAAAATACACCGACATCTTATCAGAAAGGTCAACCAACACTAAATACCGTCTTAGCACCGGTCTTAGTCACACGTCCGTCTTTAAATCATAAACAGACTTGTGCAGTATCGTTCGCTACCGTTCCGGGCCCGCAAAGTTGATTAGACAAGAGGCAGGAATTTTTTGAAATAAAGTGCACGATCGTATGCGCTCGTCTTAAAAGGGATAATAATAATTTATTTGGGACAGAGCTTTCAAATTATGCCGTATATTGCAATTTAAGAAAAACAAGCGAATACAAAACACAAGTAAATTAAATCAAAATATGAGAAAGTGCAAAAGTAAATTGATCTCGAGCATTTCCCATAAAAACTACAGACACTCATATTATTTAATGTCCGTCCACACAAATGACACAAACGCTTTAAAATGAAGTATTACTTGCCATATGATCCCATTTAAAAATGATTTTACAAAATTGCGCTCGTCCAAAACGTCACAAAAATATAAAAATAACGTACATATGCCGTAGTTCAGGTATTCAATAAATTTATCAATTTAAGTAATACAGTTCAGACAATAACTAGGGAGATCGACTTTATGGCGTCCTGATGTTAAAGAAAATCTACACACTAACTACAGCGATGTTATACATACCATCATATCTCCTTTTATACATATTTTGCTTTTGATAGCCAAACATTGGGTTAAACTGAATTCTATTATGGAAATTGGCATAATGAGAATTTTGTAGCAAAGCTTGATGAGACTGCGCCATACTAGAAGGGGGAGGTGGTGGAGGAGGATTTTCAGGAGGAGGAACTGGGGGTAAAGGAGGTTGTGATGAAGGGAATGGAATGGATGCACCTAACTGATATGGGTTTGGATGGGGAGAATTCATAGCATATTGAAATTGTGCTGGATTTGCGTATCTAAAAAAATAGAGCCGTTTAAGTTTCATAACACGCTTGGCAAAATTAACGCATCACTTATATTAAGTAACAAAATTCAACTTTTAACAAATTATCGAAATGATACAATAATAATTTAATAAAAATTTAAAGTAACGATAAACTTGTAGAGAAAGAAAACATTCAAAAATTAGTTTTTCATCTTAGAAATTTAAACTGACCTTGAAATCATAAAATATTAATTTGTTGTTGCGTCTCTTTACTCTTAGAGCTGCTTCCATTCGTCTAAACATAATACTAATTGCCATGAATAATAGATGGTGGGTTTAGGAATATTCTTCAATTCAACAGGAAAAGGTTCTTCAAGTTCCCTCGAAGTTTTTTGAGCAGCCATTCGGCGTTTATATGCCTGTTGAAATTATTCGTTGCAGGAAAAGTATATATACTTTGCTTGGTCCATTCTTCTTCTTTAAGTTCCATCTTCTATCGAAGGTTGGAAATCATCATGGCTATGCGGAACCTGTTAACTGCCGCTCTAAATAGTTCTGCACTACTGCATTCGAACCATTCCCTCAAGTTCTTAAACCACGATATTCTTTGTCTTCCCACATTTCGCTTTCCTCGAATTTTGCCTTGTATGATAAGCTGCAAAGAGTATCTTTGCCCTCTCATAACATGGCCTAAGTACTCAAGTTTTCTTCTTTTGATAGTCAATATTATTTCAGCTTCATTTCCTATTTTTCTAGTAACTTCTTTCTGTGTTGACGTTCTTTGAGTCTATGATATTCGTAGGATTCTTCTGTAACACCAAAATTCCAAGACAGCCAACTTATTTAGATGCACTTGTTTTAATGTCCATGCTTCCCAGTCATAAAAAAGAGTAGTGAATACGTAACACCGAAGCATTCTTAGGCGTAGGGGAGAAGGGGGTTCCTTCAGGTAAATTTAAGGACTCGGGTTGGCAACACTGACATCAAAACATTCCATTACTACTCACACTATTCTAGTTCAGTCTGTAGAACAGTGCAGTAAAGGGTTCATGTCATAAAGTGAAAAGTTAGTTTTTGGTGGTTGAAAGTCAAATTTTTGGAGTGAAGGTAAGATGAGTTTTTTATTAGAGGAAAATTAACAATGCTACCAGTTTCAAGACCATTTATTGCTGTATAACCTGTACTATTCACATTTGTTACTGATGGCACTCTTAGGTTATATTTGTACATTTAGTCTGGACACATCGAGTGGGGCACCTTCAGACAAAAGGGTATGGGGCACTATCAGACAAACGCAATGGAAAATAGAGACATCTTTTTTGAAATAACGTGCTTAAAAGTTATATATATTTAGCTATTTAGTTATATATATTTATTATTAGTTAGTTAAAAAGTGTTTTTCTTTCTTGCAGATTGTCTGAAGATGGTAAATACAAAGAAAGAAAAAAAAACAAAAGGAAATTTCGATGTCGATTCTATGAAAGAATGTGTAGCGGCCATCCTAGATGGTAAATCGATAAGAAATGCTATTAAAAGATTTGGATTAAAATATCAAACTATTGGTATGTACGTTAAGAAGTTTAGGGATAACCCAGATGGCGGACATGATATGAAATTAAGAAACCATACTAGAAAGTTTTTTACTGACAAATAGGAAGACGACCTTGAAGCATATTTAACTAAGTGTTCAAAAATGTTTTATGGTCTTAACAATCTAGAAATTCGAAAACTAGCACATGAGATTGCCAAAATGAACAATATTGACTGTCCTAAAAACTGGGAAGCTCCAAAAATGGCAGAAAAGGACTGGCTATACGGTTTTATGAGACGCTACCCAAGATTATCTCTCTCTGCGTGCTGCTGAAGGATGCAGTATTGCACGTGAATTTTTCTTTTAACAAACATAATGTGAATGCTTTTTTTAATAATTATGAAAAATTAATCAAAAGATGCCCAGAACTCTGTGACTCATCCAGGATTTGGAATATAGATGAAACAAAAACTGAAACTAACCAAGAACCTTCTCGTGTGATTTCACAAAAAGGCCAAAAACAAGTAGCAGCTGCTGTAGATGGTGAGTGAGGAACTCTGGTTACTACAGTTTTGTTTATAAATGCAGCTGGAAATACAATACCTCCTACTCTAGTATTTCCCCCTCCTACTCTAGAAAGTGCACTTCATGAGCCACATGATAAATGGAGCACCAAACGGGACCTGGCTCATCAGTCAGGTTGGATGACCACTTCCAATTTCGTTCATGTGATGCAGCACTTTATAAAATGTTCAGGTTCTAAAATGAGAAGAATGCTTCTAATTTGCGACAATCATAAGAGCCACTTGTCAACTGAAGCAATAGAACTAGCAAGAGCTAGCTGCAATTGATTCATGGTTGAAGCCTAACCCAGGCCAACGTTTTGGAATCTATCACGTGGCCGCATGTATTGGAATAGCACATGGCCATGCCATGTTACCACAGAGCATTCTAAATTCTTTCAAAACAAAACAGAAATATTTCCAGTTGACAGGCACATTTCACCGACGATATGTTTGCTCGACTATGAAAAGGCATTCGACACCGTAAATCAACAAAAAATGTTGGAAGCCTTGACAGAATGCCGAATTGACTATCGGTATATAAATATAATTAAACACATATACCAAAACGCAACAGCCAGTGTTATAGTGGGTGGTCATCAAACCCAGAAATTCCCGATACAACGTGGAGTACGCCAGGGGGACACCATATCGCCGAAACTGTTCACTACGCTTTTGGAATATATATGTAAAAGGGCAAAACTGACCGACAAGGGCATAAACATAAATGGAGAAAAGCTTAGCCATCTAAGGTTTGCAGATGATATTGTACTAATAGCTGATAGGATAGATGAGGCCAAAGAATTTTTAAATCAGCTCTACCTTTCCTCGCTAAAAGGGGGATTGAAAATAAATATATCTAAAACCCAGATGATGACAAATCTTGTAGTCAGCGAAGATATATGCGTAGGAAGAAGATCCATAGACCAGGTAATGGCCTATAAATACCTAGGTCATGAGATTCGCATAGGAAAAGATAACCAAACCGTTGAGCTTCTCCGTCGTATAAGACTGACTTGGGCAGCCTTCGGCAAGCTGAATCATATTTTCAAATCGTCTGATATACCAATATGCCTTAAAAGAAAAACGTTTAATCAGTGTGTTTTGCCAGTGTTAACTTACGGTGCGGAAACGTTGACCATGACAAGGAGAACAGTTCAAAAGATCCGTGTGTGTCAAAGGGCGATGGAGCGTGCTATGTTGGGCGTTTCACTACGAGACAAGATCCCAAATCGCCAGCTACGACAAAGAACAGGAGTGGCTGATGCAGTAGAGAGAGTAGCAACACTGAAATGGAACTGGGCAGGTCACGTGGCTCGAATGACAGATAATAGATGGACAAAGCGGATACTGGAACGGATACCAAGAGATGATGCCTACCGAAGCAGAGGTCGTCCACCAACACGTTGGACTGACGATCTAAAACGCAGTCATAGGAATTGGATGCAAGAGGCACAAGATCGAAATAGATGGAAAATTATGAGGAAGATCTATGTCCAGCAGTGGATAAGCGAAGATTGAATGATGATGTTTGCTCCCAGTTTGGTCAGGAAGAGACCTAATCCTCCAGACGAAATTCTTCCTGATGAACTTCTAACATGCCAACTAGCAAGTCTACCACCTTTAGAGTCTGAAAAACCATTCTCATCTCCCCAAATTTCAAGCGAAAACTTTCAGCAACCAATAGACACTCCATCAACATCAAGCTGCCAAAACTCTACGCTTATGCCCTCTCAACAGCCTGGCTGTTATTTAAGTCCTAAGGAGATACGAGAATATTCGATATCGAAACTCAATACTAGCTCCAAGAAACCAAGAGAAAAGAGGAAAAGCAGAATAATAACTGACACCCCAGAAAAGCTTCTTCTGGCAGAAAAACAGATCAATAAAAAAACAAAGAAAACCACCAACTCTAATGCCAAACGTACTAAATCTACGAAAAGAAAACTACTTTTTGAAAATGATAAGAATGAGAAGACAACTGATGATGAAAATGGCAAAAACTATGATGATAAAATATTAGAAGAACCATAGCAAAATTTTGACAGGAGTAAATTAAAAATTGAAGATTTTGTGCTGGTTAAATTTGGGGCTGTAAAACAAAAAGATGTGTACTATGTTGGGAGAATCATTGGTAAGTGTGATGATGGGGATGTTGAAATTTCATTTTTGAGAATGTCATCTAAAGTAAATTATAAATTTTTCTACCCCATCGTACCAGATATCTCTAGTGCTTCTTTATCAGAAATTGTAGCCCTTTTGCCAACTCCTTCTGAGCAGGGTACAAAGCGACAGAAATCATTATTGTCTTTTTCAGTTTCATTGGAAAACTTCAATATGGGTTAGAGGTTTGATTAAATATCATAATATAGTTTTAAATGTTGTAATAAATAATTTCTAAAACATTTATATGAGGTTGTCATTTTTTCAATTGTGTCTGAAGCTGCCCCATTCCCCTCTTAAGGTGCCACCAAGTGGCGCACCTTCAGGCGTTTTTGAAAAAGTGGTTTTGACTTTTTTTACAACCAGTATGGGGTTTAATATTAAAAGCATATATACAGTGAAAGTTGGGTAAACAATGTATTTTATGAATATTTTCTTTCTTTATTTGGTGAGTTATTTAGAGTGATATGACAGTTCAAATTTTTATGTCTGAAGCAGCCCCACTCTCCCCTAATCCTAACCTTATATCCCAACAGCAAACAAACTTTTTAAGTTTAAAAGGAGCTTTTGTTAATCGTCGTATTAAAAGTACAGGATCTTCAGTTATTATGTGTCACATTCTTAATGAAACAATGACCAATTAATACTGCAAAAATCTAATCAAAAATAGTAACGATAAAGGTCAAAAGTCATGCGTTAATTTTGTCCAGATATTGAAGTAAATTATTAAATGTGTTGCCACAAAATTGTTTATTACCACAGAATCCTTGTATGCATAACAACAGTTTTTATTCATATATATACGATAAAATTAAATAAACACATAAATATGTCTTACCTGTACATTAATTGAAAATTTGATCCTTCAAAACTGTTAGATGCAAGAGATTGCATTGAAGTATTCATTCCATAAGATGTGCTTGTATTTACTGGTGGTGGTGGTGGTGGTAAATCAAATACCGGAGCGCCCTAGAAATGATTTTATATTTATTACATATTTATCCTCGCGACAGACGAGGAAGGGAGCTTATTGGTCAACGACTTCGGGCGGGTGAACTGGTAAGTGGAAGGTGGACTTTTGTCCTGAGATTGGTAAAGGGGTCTCAAAGGCGGATGAACTATGAATGGTCAACGTCATAAGGATGCAGAAGGCAAAAATCCCTAAGGATATCTCAAGAAAA
This sequence comes from Diabrotica undecimpunctata, assembly GCF_040954645.1. Classification (NCBI taxonomy): domain Eukaryota; kingdom Metazoa; phylum Arthropoda; class Insecta; order Coleoptera; family Chrysomelidae; genus Diabrotica; species Diabrotica undecimpunctata. The sequence continues at coordinate 146,132,650 of NC_092805.1, read as the reverse complement.
ACCACTAATGGAGAATCAAAACAAAACGGCCCCAAGTGCCTGATATCTCTTAAATGAGACAGGGGTGCAAAGAATCTCAGGGAGGAAGAAAAAAATGAATATAAGATGGTCCAGTGCTGGACAATGTTATCATAAACACATTGTTCTTTATTACTCAGGTAACAGTACTGATGATTACAAAAATGGTATAAGAATCATCATTAAAAAAGCACTGCAAATGTATGTCTGTAACTTTATTCCCTATAATGAAAGAATAATAATATTACAATTGAAAATCCACACAATAAAGATAATTCAAATTTATTCTATTCAGATTAACATCTAACGAAAAACATAAAAAAAACATGTCAACATAATATTGGCGACTTTAACGCCAAAGTTGATAGAGCGAAAGTAGAAGATATTGTAGAGAATTATGATTTAGGAACAAGAAATGAAATATTGTTAAGAATATTCTGATAAGAAACCAAATTAATTACATTCTTGTTAAAAAAGATTTAGAAATGTAATTAAAAGCGTAAAAACATATCCCAGTGCTGATGCAGACTCCGACCACAATCTACTTCTTGCCAAAGTTAACACTAAACTGAGAAACCAACAGAAAAAACTCAAATTCAGAGACTAGATTTGATAAAGCTTGAGGGTGAAAAATATAAACAACAAATAAATGAATCAATTGCTCCAGCATACACAGAAGCTTCAAAAAAACATATTAACAGTGCCTGGAACGAAATAAAGGCAGTACTTAATGCTGGTAAAACATTTGTTGGTAGAAAAGAACCAAGTGCCAAAAAAGACTGAAGGACACCAGATATTAAAAAGCTCATAAAAGAAAAACGAAAATAAAGAAAAATATAAGCAAATGAAGAAACTAGTAGAAACACAGATTAAGGAAGCTAAAGAACGCTGGATGGAGAAAATTGCAAAGAAATCATCATCATTCTGACTTTACAACCCTGCGTGGGTCCTAGACTCCTCAAGAATTCCTCTCCAGTCATCCCTATCCATCGCCTTCCTCCACCAAGCATGTATTCCCATATTTCTCACGTCTTCATCGATGTTATGAAGGGGTTCTGGATTGTCCTGGATCTTCCTCTTCCCTGACCAATGGGTCTATCATGGAGCGTTTTTGTAGCTGGGTCATCCAGCTTTACTCTAATTTTCATCCCTTTTTTGAACATCATCATCACTAGCAAACGATTATCAATGACAGATACCTATTCCGTTAATATATAAGGAATAATAGATAAGTACAACCTTCAATAAAAGTATTGTTTTTAGAAACGTTTACAACAATTAATGCATTGTTGTAATTTGAAAATTCACTTTGAGAATAGCAAAACATGTTGGAGGTTGTTCATATTTAGTTATAGTTGCTGATTTTGTGAGGTGAACATGACTGAATGGAACCTAAGGGCAGTTCAACTCATATCAGACAACACCTAGATTTTATTTCGTCATCTCCTGGCCTGCAGAGTTCTGTCAGAAGTGAATGATGATTATTGGGGCCAGGTAGTGTTTAAAAATCACTGTCAGTATTTCCTTAAGCCAACTGATGGGTAAATCAACATATGGAGACAACCATGACAAAGATATGTTCAGTGTAATATTGTTGTAGGACAGCATAATCATAGAAAACTGATTCCTTAGTATGAGGTACGTAACAGATATCTTAGAACAAATTGTAATGGGTTTGGCCATATGTAGAAGAGAATTTTTCTTTCAATAGATTACAATACTGGAGCCGAAGTATCTGTCCCTCATGTAAACTGTTTGTAGGAGAACAAGATAGAGGCTTTGAAGAATCCAATGCCTTCAATAGGCCTAATTTCGATTGAATATAAGTTTGAACAAATATCAATTTAATTACAAAAAGTTTTATTGCTGTCTAATAAAAAGTATCGCCAGATGAATGCAAGTGGTTTTGACAGAAAGAGGTGGTAACACTAAATATTGAGTAGAGTAATGCGTAGTGTCACACATTAGAAAAAATCACCTGATTCAATATGCACTTTGATGGGGCAAAAATGTTAATGTTCCTTTAGAATATGTTTTCGATCCAATTTGTTTTTTTGCAATCTATAATTTTGTCCACAAGTTTAATAAAAAAAAACACCAGTTTGGAACCTGCTTCATACAAAAATTTAACAATTAACTAAAAAACTTACTTGCGCCTGTGCTATATTACTACTCATATAAGTGTTGTTTGAGGTTGATGGAAATTCATTTGGAGACGAAGTAATGTTACGAGGTGATTCACCATTTATAATTAGTTGGTTTCTATATCTAGGGGAACTAGGAGATTGACGCTGCGGAGGATATTTAAAACCATTCCAGTTTGATGCATTCTAAAAGAACATTCATAGTTAATAGTTTAATACCAAACATGTTCAAAAATTGTCATTTTTATTATTTTAAACACTATTATTGCAAATTTATTGATTGTATAGGCACTAAATTGTGATCTTTCCATTTTATTTACAGGTGTTATACAATCAGTTATATAGAATATCATAAAAATTAGAATAAATCTCTTATTTTGTTAGATAAAATGTAATTGAGTGTTATGTGACATAAATAATGTGTTTGAGATATCTGGTTGCTAATATAATTATGTACAGTTTGAAGTTGTACCTATTATCTTGTTTTCTAAAGCTTCACCTTCATGTTTATTGATTTATTTAATGATTTGAATAGGGAATTCAGTCCAAATATCTGTTGGTCATATAAGTTCTGTGATTAATCTCTGCTGTAGTGATATTGTCAATAGTAATTGCTCACAGGTATACAAATTCTAGCCGTCTATGAGTGGCAGTAGGATTCAGGAATTTTTCAATACACATAAATTTTTGACAAGGACTTTGACATCTATCTAATCCATAGGACACTGAGATTTTTCAGTATTAAGTACAAAGTAAAAATGAAGGTGTAAAATATTCAGTGACCACAGCAGTACATTGTTTTCCATTCTACCAAAGATATAGATAACATCAGCTTAGTCAGGAATTTGCACTATATATTATTGAGCCTGTAATTGTGATTTCCGACATGCATATTACTTTCTCTAGTGCCAGATTAAGCAGTATAAAGGAGAAAGGGTCACTCTGGAGTAGACCATTGTTGGTTTTAAACAATCAGACAATTTCCCCTGGATCCACACCCTGCTCCCAACTTTTGGTTGGGTTTGGGTTATTTTTGTTAACATTATTAATCAATTTGGTATTCCTAGGTATGTCACTGCCATAAACATATACTTCCATATTTAATGTGTAGCTTTTGCAGTTGATAAATATTTAGTGAACATCGATGCCACACATACTCAAGTGCTATTTCTAAAAATTGTCTGAGGGTAGAAATCTGATGAATTGTCAATTTACCACCTGTAAACTACCTGGTACTTTCCAATTATTTTTTTGTATATGGTGCCATATGGCAGCTTAGTATTTTGGAGAATATTTTATATATTTTATTTAGAAGTTACAGCCTCTATAGTAACAACATTGGAAAGATATCACTTTTCTTTTGTTTTGTGCAGAGTATTCCAAAATTCCAATTGCTACAGAGTGACTTATTTAATAAAATCAAATACTTAATATGTGCCTTTCAAATTTTGGATAGTAAAATTTATTCATTTTCATAGAAATGATCTATAAACAGTGATACAATGGTGTTGATTACACAATCAACTTTAAGAAAATGTAGGAAATGGCAGTTTACATTAGTCATCTAGCTATAAATTAGATAACTAATGTAAACTATAGTTGCATTCTGATAACAATTGGGATAGTAAGTCAAAACAAAAACCTTGAGAAATATTAGTTTATACCAATAAAAAAATAGGTATGATACCAACTGACAACTAAAAAACAAAGTAATACTTTTAAAATAACAAATAGGAAGATAAATACAAGCTAATAGGAAATTTTATATTTAGCAACCTGTAAATCATGTATTAAAACAGTTTAACAGAACAAGACATTTATGCAGAACTGTCATATAAGTCCTGCAATAAAGAGTTTCTAACTTTTTTTATTCAAGTTATGAAATGATTTTGTGGATCCTATTTTTATACACTTCAATTGTGTGTTTGTTCTTCCTTGAAGAATATGATTCTTGGATAAAATAATTGACGATCAGAAGCAATAATATCAACTGTATAAAACAGAAAAGTATTTTCTCTATATGAAAGCTAATATGGAAAGAATAACAACCTAAGGATAGTATTGTAAATACACTAAATACTTACGCTTAACATTGGAGGCGGCGTAGAAAATATCGCTGGCAAATATGAAGCATTATTACTGTTGTTATTACTCATTTTTAATAATTTCACTTAAGTAAATAAATATATTAAATAATATAACCTCTATGCATCTGTTTATTATTAATTCCATATTAATTCTAACATAACAGTGACAGTGACAGCTGACAGCTAACATCTCACATCTCATAACAGTCACAGCTAGTGGTGGGTTGCGATTTCACGAACTGCTACTTTGTCACTGCTACAACGCTGTCACAGTCGCAGTCCGCTTCAGCTGGAATAATATAGCAGTGACATTCAGTCACGTTTTATTCTACTGTGACTGCACCACTTTGGTCCGGTGTACGCTACACAAAACGTTGCGCTGGGCCATAGATCGTATTTGCGACAGTGACAAGCCTTGTCGACGGAGCATTTTCAAAACGGAGCAGTCGCTATCATATCGGTGACTGTGTCTGTGACTATTATTTGCTATTTGTAATTGTAACATAAGGAACGACGTGGTCGAGTGTGGGAAAATAGCAGCGTTAAAAATCATTAACAAGTTATTTTCTAAGTCATATTAAATTATAAGGTAAAAAACATAAGAATTGAATAAAATAAAATCAATATATCTACTTGTTTCTTAAACTTTTAAAGGGAAAATCACAATAAACAAAGATAAAAACAAAACAGTGGTACAAAAAACAAAGCAGTACAAAAAATATTGCCTAAAATAATATTTTATAATAAAGTACTATAGTAAAGTTTTATAATAAAGTAAAGTATAACATACAATTATAAACAAAGTTTTTTGTTGTTTTAACATAAAAAATACAGAAACTAATAATGATAAAGAACCTACTGATTACATATAATACTTTTATAATACAAACCTATATAATAAACAAAAATACAGAAAACAACCAGCATGTCTTTGGCTTAAAAAATAAGATAAAATAAAATATATTTTGGTATATACAATATTAAATATACAAAAATTTAAAGTTCGCTATTGGCATTTAAAAACATTAATTTTTCCACTTTATTTACACTAAGGCGTGATCGTCTTTCTGATATTAATTGACCTGATTTGGAGAAGATACGCTCACAAGGGACAGATGTTGCAACCGTACCAAATTTTTCTATCACCACTTTAGAAAGATGTGGATAATTGTAAGAGTGATCACGCCACCATTGTAGTGGATCTTCATTTTTGTCTGCGAGATCTTCCTCTAAGTATCGCTGGACCTCAATTATGGCCCTAGATGTGGCAGGTACTATAGTCTTCGATGAAAACGTAGCAGCTTTTTTTTGAAAAAGGCCCCATACAGAAGGCTGACCTGCAGAACGATTTTCTGTGTTGTCGTCTGTGGAAGGGGAAAGAAATTGTTTTGTTTCTTTGGATTTCGAAGCTGACTGGGAAATTTTTCGAGTTACCAATTTAATAACTAATTGCTTTGCTCGCTCAGCTACATGATCGGAAGTAAATCCGACATTTTTAAATCTAGGATCAATAAAACTAGACACTAGCAAAGTTTGCGAATTTTCCAAGTCTCCCAGGCGATCCGAAATACCTTTTAAAACCTGTTCCACCAGACTTTGAATTAATGGCAATAGATCTTCATTTTTCATATTAATATAAATATCTTCAAGTCCTTTTGTCAAAATTATTACTGAGGATAAAGTAACATATTTTTCTCCACTTATTATTTTGGTCACTTCTTCCATTGGTTTTAAGCACATTCTTAATTGTTGAAGTAGCTGCCATTCTTCAATTGATATAATAGGAAGATTGTTTACATTTAATAAGGCCATAGTAGTGCGAACTTCTTCCTCCAATTCCAAAACTCTATCTAGCATGTAAAAAGTGGAATTCCACCTTGTCGTTACATCTTGAATAAGTTTTTTTGGATTCTTTCCGACCTGTCTTTGTACTTCTATTAATTTGTAACAGGCATTTGTACTTCTTTTGAAATGTGCTACTAATGTGCGTATTTTAGTGACAACTGGTGAAACTATTTTTAACCCATCCTGTATAATTAAGTTAATAGTGTGAGCGTAGCATCCAAAATGCTTCCATGCTAGGTCTTCTTTTATTGCCTTCGTAATATTTGGTGCGTTATCTGATATAGCTAAAAGAATCTTTGATTCCAGTCCCCATGTAGTTACAACACGATTGAGTTCAGTAGCTAAATTAGCACTTGTATGTTGCACAGGAAAAGAGCAGCATTCTAGTAATACCGATTTCGCCCTAAAATCCTCACTAACAAAATGGATTGTGACTGCCATAAAACTTTCAGCATTTCTGGAGGTCCAACTATCTGTCGTTAGTGTAACATTCTGCTGAAGATTCTTTATTAAATTTTCAACCTCGGTATATTTCTCCTCATACATTGCAGGTAACAAAGTACTTGATAGATATTTCCTGCTCGGCAATTGATACGATGGGTTTAGCATTTGCACAAAATTTCTAAATCCTCGATCTTCTACGATGGTAAAAGGCTGCATATCTTTGGTAAATAGATCCATTAAGCATTTGTCTAATTTGGTTTTTGTATGGATAGCTATAGTTTTTGGCATAAATGGCAATTTTGCTTGAGATGTTTTTTGTTTAGTAGTTGTTAAAGGGCTTACTTTACTATTTTCCGGCATTTGTTTTGGTTCAGAGGTTTGTGATGTAGACGTACTTGGATTGTTTTCTGCTTGAATCTCACTGCTGACATCTTTTGTAACTTTTGATGTTGATTCTTCAGAGTTAAGTCTCACTAGTGGATGTTTGCGTTCCAAATGTTTTTTTAAATTTGTTGTAGAAGTTTTGTAACTGACAACTTGTTTACATAAATTACACTTTGCTACTGTATCACTTTCCTTTGAAAAAAAATTCCACAGAAACGAGGTATTTTTTCTGTTCATTGTTGATAAGGTAGGTAAACAAAATAATAAAGTAAATAAAAATCGACTATTCGGTGCTTTGCGATTTCACGTACTGTTTTCTGAACGAATACGAAATAACTACAAATGAATAGGCATTATTCAATAATTATTTTTATACAATTTTGATTCTGGGAATCCCCAACGTAAAATTTTTAAATTGAAGAATTGGTGATTTTCGTTATCAAAATCCAATGGAGTTGCGAACGGAATGTGCGATGCAAGATGCAAGCAACGTTTACTTACTCCCACACAGAATGTTTCGTCGCGACACGGTTTAACCGTGTGTGTATGCAGCAGTGGTAGCAATAGTAGCAGGGTAGCAGTTAAGATTAAACTGCTCCAAAAAATCACTGCTTTTTGTCACCGTGACAATACTGGAGCAGTCACATCTTGTCACAGCTACACAAAAATCGCAGGTTGGCCCACCACTAGTCACAGCCTCCAGCAAAGCCACCTCACCTCCAAGGACAATTTGCCTCACCTCTACTTCTTTGTAATGTAGAGGTGGCTTTATCTGTGGTTTGGTTATTACGCTACCGGTTATTTAAAGATAGTTATTCCTAATCTGGAGAATGTTGAATATTATACTGGTATAAACTAAGTACATTTAAAATACTGTTACCGCCTAAAATGCTAAAAATGGCATATTTTTTGTATCTTATCTATTATATTATGGCAATCAAATCAAACCTTTTTTACAATATTATACAACTTTTTAAGATTACCAAAAACTTATTTTTCCACTGTTTCTGTATTTTAAAGACGACACCAAAAATTTTTCTTGCTAAACACGGGCATTTAATATCTGAAACTGCAAATCTGAAATATAAAATTTGAGAAGAGTTAAAAAAGAAATGCCCTGAAGTGATAGTTTAACACAAAAATTAAAAATTCTAAAAAAAAAAACAAAATGGCGGACATTTGAAATTTTTTTCAGAAATCTAGTAAATATTATTATTTTGGAATGAGATCATTTCTGACCATAATTTCTAATATTTCAGTAGACTGTTTTTTACCTGGAAAATTATCCTTGAATGAAGTTATTTCAGTAAAGAGTTGTTTACCGTCTATATCTTTTACGATACTTCGAAATATTATTCATAAGGAAATAATATAAGGAAATTCAGGATCAACAGCTAAATCTCTAGCAAGTATTGTTGCTGAATAAACAAATATTTTAAAATTATCGTCAGATCTTCGGAATTACAACTATCTTTTAAGATTATCAAAACTTTGAATGCATTTTGATATACCTACTTAGCTAATTAAGAATTTTAAAGCATTTTACTTAATACATCAATTCTTGATAATAATAATTGATAATAAATCATGCCAAATTATAACTGAACACAAAAATTTGAATGTTAATTTAGACTTTTAATTAGTGATTTAGCACCCATTTTTGTTTTCGTGTCTGTGGCGTAATCTTCAATTAAGACATTTAATGCAATAATAATGTACTTCAGATCTTGTTTTAGAGATTTACTTTCTCACCTTGTTTCACTTAACGGTTTTAAAGTTAGACTTTACTCTTAAGAAAGTTGGAATCTTGTACCATGTCAAAAACCGAGAAATTTCACTACTAGATCTGGCAGCGTCATTAATGATCAGATTTAATGTATAAGCTGCATAGGGCAAGTATAATACTCTAGGATTAATATTAAAAATCCGTTCTTAAAGTCATATAGTTGTCCCTTTCATGTTTGATCCACTCTCCATCTTTAACTTCGAGCTGCAGACTAGCTAATAACTTGTTTAATAGAAAATTGCACAGGCTCTCTCCAGTGGTATTAGTTACTGGAAAAAATCTTAAAATATCTACCTTACCGTCAGTCGTTTGCTTACGCCTAACTACACACGTTATATTATATTGGTTCTGTGTGAATAATATCTATATGGTGTATAGCGTATTATTATGGCTTATTTATTACCAATAGATTCTGCTAAAATATTGCTTACCTCATTTAAAAAATGCTGCCCCAAGTGGTGTGGAATATGGTTTTTGTTATCTTTACATTTAATGGTATTATTCAGAAGTTCTAAAATAACTGGACTAAATTTGGCCAACATGCATCTGTGCACCAACTACACACATTCTAGGATCGGCCCTATATCTAAATATCCCCACGCAATTATTCCATATTCCACAGCAATCGTTTTCACAGGATGCCGTTCTGTTATCAGTCTTTCCGATATTGGAACCACTTAACCAGATCTTAATGCCCACAACATTAGCAATTGCTGTTGATGCACAGTAAGTGCATAATGAAAATATTCTTTGTTAAAAAGTTTTAAAAGCAAATATTTTCCTATATTCTCGAGTACTCGTAGTTTGATTACTTCTCTGTCGATGTCTTCATCCATGTTATCAACGAATCTTGTTCTGGGTCTTCTTTTTTTCTCTGACCAATAGGTCTATCAAGGAGCGTTTTTTCCAGCGGTGTCAGTTTGTTTCATCCGCATTATATGCCCCACCTCAGACGTCCTATCTTAATGTATTTTACGATATCCGGCTCCTGGTATATTCTATAAAGTTCGAAGTTGTATTCTAACACTAAAGGCAAGATCCCCAAACTGGAACGACAGAGCTACGAACAGAAACGGAAGACTACTAAACACATACATAGAAAATAATGACGACGTTATGGCAATAGGCCCCACAGACCCAACGCATTACCCAGGAAACGGACTTCCTACACACATAGATGTTGTAGTAGCAAGAAACCTAGGACTACAAAAAGAAATACAAACATTAAACGAAGGCACAACGGACCACAATCCCATCCTATTAGAACTAGGAACGAGGGAAGAAGAAAGTACAATCAAAAGAGTTAAAAACAAAACAAAGTGGACAAACTTTAAAAGACTCGTGAGAACTGGAATTAACAAAGTTCCAGTGATAGACAGCCAACGAGAAATAGAAGACAGAGTCCTAGAGTTGGAAACCATCATCCAATAAGCACACAGAAACAGCACTACAGAAGAGGAAGTAGAAATGCACACGGGAAGATTTAAGGATATACCACAAGAAATAAAAGACTTAATAAGGGAAAAGAACAGAGCAAAACAGACAGCAAAAAGGACAAGGAACCAGGCAGACAAAAATATAGCAAATAGGCTAAACAGAGAGGTCAAAACAGCACTACAACAACACCGTAGTGAAAGCTGCGAAAACCACATAAGAGACATGGAGGAGCAAGAACCAAATAGGTATGCAAAATATTTGGAGGCTCCAGAGAATACTGATTAACGACAGAAAGCCAATCCCTCCATTACATGGAGAAAACGGAATAGTCTACAACACAGAGGAAAAAGCAGAGGTAATGAGGAGTACTCTCTCGAGAGAGTGTACATTAAATTACCACCCAGACGAGGACATCGACTTCATAGAAGAACTAGAAGAACTCGAACGAAATCATCCCTCCTACATCACCGGAGGAGTTAAACGAACTAATTAAAAATAGCTCGCCGAAAAACGCACCTGATCCCGATCAAATAACGAACAGGGCTCTAAAATACTTACCAGCGAGAGCCATAGTATATCTAACAAATATAATCAATGCGATGCTAAGATTCAAGAAATTCCCAAGTTTTGGTTCTATTACCTAGGACCTCTACATGAAGAGCATTTGGCTGATAGTTGTGCCCCTACCGCGCATCCGAGTGCTATAGGGGGAAAGGGATAGTCTGGAGCATTGGAGCACGGTGGAGTGACTCCTGTTTTTGCTCGAGTTAATACACCTCGCTCCAATGAATTGTTACACCAGAACGTAATTCTTAGGGGTGAACATTTCTGACAGGCTGGGTTTAATTAAATTGCTTGCTTGCTTGCTTCTTCTAACATATTTTTATTACTTTTATTAAAAGTCCAGGTCTCTGAACCATATGGACTGGGCGTATTATTGTTTTGTAGAGTTTTACCTTTGCATTTCTCGATATAATTGAGGATTTAAGAAGAAAATTAAGCCCAAAATAGTACTTTGCCAATTCTGCGGTTTATCTTTGTGTTAATATTATTTTCAGTGTTGACGAGCGCTTTCAGGTATACAAATTCGATAGAAGAGGCCGTAGGATTTGTAGTTGCGTGCTTATTTTCATATACTTCGTTTTGTTGCTGTTTATTAATCCGCGATCAGGGCGGATCTGTAAAGAAACGATTAAATGTATATGTGAGAGGTGGCATTCGGATTTTTGCAGAAATAGTTAGGTGATAACTTCAGTAATAATAATTGACAAATCCTCCCTCTTAAATTATTCGAAAATATAAATAAAAAAAATTTAATATTTGAAAATTACTAAGAACATCGATTTTTTTCTACTTTCCTCACAATCCTTGTCTATATTATTGTGTTCAAAATAGGTGCTAGCGACTATCATGTTTAGTGCTTTCACTAAGTTTATCAGTCGTAATGTAATACATTATCGTTACTGACGTTGTGTAGGCTATACCTTCCTATACTGAATCGCTCTCATCCTATTCTTTCATTCAGGTCACCCAACACTATCTTAGAGTCATTTCTGGGACATTTTCTGTAGTCTTGCTCAAGATCTTCGAAGAAATGTTCTTCTATTTCTTCTGGTTTGTCAACAGTGGGGGTATGTGCATTAAGCAAAGTGTAATTAAAGAAGTTTCCTTTTAAACGCAAATAGTACGTTTTTTACTGTAGACTTTAAAGTCAATAATAAGGCCTTTTATTCTTTGATTTACAATGAACCTCACTTCATCTAAGTATCGAGTTTCATTGCAACTATAATATATGGAAGATATGTTGACCATCGCAACTTGTTCCTGCAGTGCAAAAACATCTACGTTGTACGTGTTTGTCATGTCTAGTAATGATACGAGTGCTCCAGCTTGGTACAGGGTTGACTTTTTACAGAATGAGGTTGTTAACCTCTAGCCCAGCCTCCGACCTGGAGAACCAGAGACTCTTTTGTTAGGGTTGCCATACCTTAGTCTGTTTTGGTTCACGAGTGATATTTTATTTTCCATCAACTCGCCACCTGGAGACGTATCTGATGGGAGGCAGATAACTCCATACGGATAATTACAGTGTAGGTGCAGTGAAGAATTAGACTGAGGGACCGAATAAGGAGTGACGAGATCAAAACAAAATGTAATGTGTAAGTAGACACTAGTGGACATTAATAAAAAAAAAATAATAATGAAACAATCACATCAGTAGAAAGGCGGGCAGAAGAGTTGTAAAAATAGCAAGGGATAAATCACCAATTGGTAATAGAAGTATACTAGCTAACATCACAAGAGATGTAGTGACAATCTTCAATAGTGACAACAATTCACCATTGTACAGGCAAAAGAAGATTTGGGTGATTTAGAATTTAGATATATGTATGTGATTCATATATAAATCATATGGCAGGTAATTGAGATTAGATTATATTAGTCTAGGGTTTTTCTTTTAATAATTATTAAGATAAACTGTATCCTGTAGATTCAGTCGTGGAGATTCATTCAGTTCTTTCGAGCTGCTTTGAGAAAAACAAAATTTATATAAAAATTATTTAATTGAAAACATACGACATTACATTCAAACAAATATATTACATCATTATTATATTTAAGTATTATTTTTATAGTAATATTACCATAACCTATATTATCGTATCCTAAAACTATGATATGTTGGGCAAGTTTTATATCCATGTACAAATCTTTATATGTATATATAAACAGTAAGAAATTGGTCCAGCTATTCACAATTTCTTATAAATCATTTACAGTTACAAATATTGTTCTACCAACAGCAAAAATTGCTAATTATGTAATTAGATTATTTCTTAATTCAAGCTTTTCTTAAGATCATTACCTAATGCGAACAATTGTCTTAGAAGTGATACTTACACTTATTTTATGATCTAAGAGGATGTGATAGTCATCATGTAAAACTGGTAAAAAGTACTTACATATACACGTGTAAAAAACATTTTTGATTTTTGAATGTATTTTGAAGCCTCTTTAATTTAGTAAACAAGTTAATATTACATCGAATGTCAAGAGCAACTATCTAAGCTATACAACAATCTGCCGAAAGCTTATGATACTAGCTGTAACTAAATTGAAATACATATGCACAACAGAAATTTTAAATCCATAACTTTTTTGATGTACGTACTTGGTTTTAACATTTATTAAAAAAATGTATTTTTTAATTGTTTAGATATAAGGATAAGACTTTGGAAGTGGATCTAAAAGAATTCAAATATTTGTTGTCTTATCGAATACGGTTGAAATAATGTAGAAAATACAGAAAGATAACAAATTAATCGACAAAATCCAACTTGTAAATACAATCCATTTTGGAGACGGCTATCGCTGTATTCCCGTTCTTCTTCGCCATCCTCCCGGTCCAAGGCATGCTCCTCCTCCAAACCTCTCGATTCCATCGCTCTTCTAATTCCTTCATTCCATAAGCGTTGAGGTCTACCACTTTTTCTTCTTCCAGGGGGCTTCCATCTGTGAAGTTTTTGAGGTCAACGTTCAAACGGTGACGTTTGATCACCCTTCAATAGGTGTAAAAACCATTTTAAACCTCTTCTTTCTATTCTGTCAATGACCATTTCTGTAACATTCATGTTATTTCTTATAGATTCGTTGGTCTTCCTTTCCAGCCTTGATGTTCTAGCACTTCTTCTCAAATAATCCATTTTAACTGCCAACAATCTTCTCTTCAGGCCTGCATTAGTTGTCCATACTTCAGAGCCATAACAAAGAACTGATATAACCATGGTTTGCCCTATTCTTTTTTTGTTCCTTTTGGAAATCTTGCGATCCCACCATAAGGAGTTCAGACATCCTACAATTTTACGTCCCTGATTAATTCGGTGTCTAATTTCGGTTTCTTCCAAGCCGTTCTTATTAATGAGTGCACCTAAATATTTTAATTTTTCCACTTGTTTGATTTCCACGTCCTCGTCTATCAACACTTCAAACCTTGCATCTGAATTGATAACTAAATATTCTGTTTTCTTCATGCTGACTTGTAACCCCCATTTTACATATTCTCTGTATAGACGCTTTATTATAAATTCTAGATCATAAGAATTTTAAGCTAGGACGACTTGGTCATCCGCAAAGGTCAGAGAGAACAGTACGTCATTTTCTATGGGGATTCCCATTCCCTGGCAGTGGTTTTTCCAATTGTGGAGGGCTGCCTAAATATATGAATTAAACAGTAAGGGTGACATACTGCATCCTTGTCTTAGTCCTTTAGTTACTTTTATTGGCTCTCATAGTATATTTCCTATTTTTAGGTAGGTAGTGTTATCCCTGTATACTTCTGTGAATATTCCTAAAAGGTATGGACTAATGCCGAGTTGTTGTAAAGCTTGCCACAATTTAAGTCTTGGAACTGTAGTATACGTTTTTTCTATGTCGATGAAGGCTAGATGTACTTCGGTATAAACCGATATTCTTTTTTCTATTAATTGTTGGAGTATAAAAAAGTTATCAGTGCAAGATCTAACAGGCGTAAATCCACTTTGGTCTTCGCTAATTAGATGTCCTACATCATCTTGTATTTTTCCATTTATTATCTTTCCAAACAATCTCCCAAAATTAGTTAGGACACCTAATCCTCTGTACCAGTTAGGATCTTTTCGATTACCCTTTTTAAAGATGGACACTTGGTGAGCGGTTTTCCATTCAGATGGTATTAATTTGTTGGCAGCATTGATTCATCCAAAAAGTTATTCTTTCTATTGGGAGTGGACCTCCTGCTTTAAGTAACTCTACAGCTATATTGCCAGGTCCTGGAGATTGCCCCTTTTTCATTTTAATTAACACAGTACAGACCTCGTTGATAGTAGTATTAGTGTTACTATTTGTTTGTCTCTCCATACTGTATTTCTCTTCCATATATTCCAAACTGGACTCTTGGAGTAAATTTTTATAGTGATTTTTCCACTTTTCTATAGGAATTAAGTTGCTTAAGGAGTTATGGGTGTTTTTCTTTAGATTGGTGATAGTTCTCCAAGCTTCCGTAGTCTGAGAACCACCGATTAAATTTTCAACTTGGACACATTTTTGTTACCAAAAATTGTTTTTTGCTTCTTTTATTTGATTGCGCACTTCTCCGTTTTTCCTTTGATATATTACTCTATTGCTAGATGTTTTATTTGTTAGCCATTTCTTATACTTATATTTTGTTTTTTCTTGTATAATTTCTTTTACGTTTTCTGTTATCCATGGTGGTTCGTAGTGTTTTTTGTCGTTGTTCTCTGTTCCTAATACTTCATATGCAATTTTTTTATTATCGTTTTGAGGTTGTTCTATTCTTGTTCTACATCCATATTTCTTTCCATCTCATTTAGTTCCTTTTCTAATCTAGATTGAAAAATATGTTTAATACTTGGTTGGAATAAAAGGTGCAATTTATATCTCTCCGTTTTGTACTGTGTAGTATTGTTTCTCTCTCTCTGTCGGTGTTCTATTTGTAGTATTGTTTAAAGGGGCACAAAAGATTAGTTAAATTCAAAAATTAAAATTGTTGTTAATTACCAGTAAAAATAATAAATTGTATCAAGATCCGACAAGATTACAACTATTATTACAAGAACAATTTATTAACTTTTTTTGTGGTCTCTTGCAATTGGTATTGTATTTATTTTCAACGTATCTTTATTTGAGTTTTTCCAACATTTGGAAGAATGGTCATTTAATTCCTATCCATTTATCGGAAGAGAGAGAACAAAGACAGAAAAAATATATAGAAATAAAGAGGTACTGCCATTACGTCTGCGATATCTTAAATAATGGACAAACTAGTAATGCCATATCTAACGGCCATTTTTTTAAAGAATTTAATGACTACTCAGCAACAGAATTTTTACCGAGGTAGTTGTACTATATTTAATTTGCTGATCTATAAAAATGTCCTGTTGAATACCTTCGTGAAAGCTTTTTAAGTGGATTGTATTCACAGAGATTTCTAAAAGGCTTTTAATAGAGTCAATCATACCTTACTGTTGGCGAATCTAAAAAGTATGGAATGTGATAGTCAATTCGTACATATCTTAATTTCAAAGCTTTCGACAAGATTTTTTTCAGTCCGTTAGACTTAATGGTGCAACATCAAAGTATTTTCATGTACGCCCTGGTGTCTTGTCTGTCTCATTGCAGAGTCTCGGGTACGTAGAATCTATCTTGCTTGAATGAAAGAAAAAAGAAACGACTGTTTGTTAATCAAATAACCATCGAGCTATAAAATAATTTGAAGTAGCTCTAACCTCCCAGAGAGAAATTTCTCTAATGCGCTTTAAAAATTATGTAATTGTACGACGTACTCGTTCTCGAAGAAGTCAATTTTATTTGACAATAAAAATTACTAAAACATAAACTACCAGAAGAATGTACCGTTCATAACAAGACAAAATAGTGTTCAGCAAATAAGTTCAGGTTAGGAACACATTTGAGACACACTGTAACTATTAGAGAAACCTGGTTACCATATTTTATATACAATCATTAAAAGTTGTCATTAACTTTAAACAATATTACAAATGCTTCAAAATACACCTAAAAACAAATATTACATTTATAGAGTAAACTTAAGAGTACTACATAGTAATAAAGAATAATTATGACATTCATGAATGATTGATTCTTAAATCATTACTTAAATCATAAAAAAATATTTACTATGTAGCACACTTAATACAATTTAATTCCGCTTTAGATCATGCACAGCAGTTATATCTGTTAGTCTAAAGGCCGATTCACATTATAGCTCAGGTCACGCTCCGCTCACGCTCAGCTCAAGGTTCGATCAAGTATTCTTACACGCATCTTAAATGGTGCTATTCACAGTAAACACAACGCTCACGTTCCGTCCCGCTCTTTTGACCGCGGCGATTCTCCAGGAGAATAGTTTGATCGTGACTTGATCTGAGTGGAGTGGAGCGGCAGGGTAGTGTGAATTAGTAACAGTCAGGTGAAGGTACGATTTTTGCAGCTCGATGGATGACAGTTGATTGAATTGGTGTGCTGCTGTAAGGAATTGTAGAACCAGGGAGATAGACTGTATTTTGATACGGTACATAAAATACGGTACAATAAAATTTATGTTTTGTTATTCAAAAGTACTGAAAAAATTTAGTTTCATCGTCATAGAGACCTTTATACAGAGTAAAAAACTACCCTTCTGTTTTCCTTGTTTTTAAAATATTGTGCACCGATATTCTTGGCTGCTTATTGGTTGACTGAAGCTCTTCTTCGTCCAAACATAAAGCAATGACAGCCAAATCACTGTTAGAAAAATCTTTAAACATGTTAAACAAATTTATATATGCAAAGAACTGTGCCTATTCTCTGAGTCCCGCCAAATTGAATAGTATACCGAAATTCTTGATCGTGAGCGGAGCGTCACCTGAGCGCCTACTGTGAATAGTGTACACAATTCTTGATCGTGAGCGGAACTTGAGCGGAGCGTGACCTGAACGTCTAATGTGAATCGGCCTTTACATTTCTAAAATTTCGAAACCTTTTAACATTTTACGTCTAGCCTAAATTAGACAAAAATGAAACAAAAAAATGTTATGCAAAATTGTGAATGTATTCAATATCGAACATTGATCAAAAATAAATTCGTACATCTTAATTTTGGGAATAGGAAAATAAATAGTTTACATTTTATCTTTTACCTTTCATACGAAATACTTTTGGTACACACATATGTATAATACAGAAACAAAAATTAATACAATAACAAAATGGTATGCATATTTGTATATATTATTAGTACAGGAAAAACAAAGGTGGATGGTGGTTTTAAAAACAAAAGTATTGGGATCACATGGAATGTAAATGGTTAACAGGTGGCCAGATCATTGTTGATTATAATAAAACCAGATTTGTTAATTCGTGAATTTAAAACAACTCGACGAATTCAAATACTTTTGCTGTAATATGTTAAGCATTTTATATTGCGGCAGAGAAGCGAGCTCTCTGATTGACGATTGATAAGAAACTAAGGCATTTGAGATGTAGCATAACCGTATTAGAATATTATGGATTAATAGATCAGAATAGAAATAAATATCTCCTTCTTAGATTAAATAAACAACTCGAAATGTTACTTGCATTTTGCATGTTTTTTTTTATGTTCTGTAGGTGTTAAGTTATTTAAATGGGAAGGAAGTAAACATAAATAAGAGAAATCGCTTATTTAAAACGCTAAAAAAGTAATAATAGAAAAAAAAAATAAGTATCCCCAATTCCGGGACACCCTGTTTTATATTCTTTCTGGAAATTTATAAAGAAGATGTAAATGAAATTTTATACATATTCAAAACACATGGTTTTTAGTTCCTTTAAAGAAAATATTTAATTTGATATTCACATTAGCGTAGTATCAAACTAAACCATTTTATTTTACTACGGTTTTATATTAGGTAATTATACCTGCTAAATTTATACTATCAGAAGAAATCTATTGGAGAGGCAGGCGGTACTTTACGCCTGTATTTTAACAAACGATATTTTAATTAGTTGGCGTTAGGAAATCGGAACCGTTTACTTACTAATTGCCATTTAAGTACCTCGTTTTTATTTCAGGATTTGTCACAATTTATAAAAAATATCCAACTCCATGATTCACCAAGACTTGATTGGTTATTAGCATTTGAAAGGTTTGGCCTGTACATTTTTATTTTTGTTGGATTTAAACAGAATAATCACATCCCAATCGCCAATTCTTCTTGTCGTGTATATGTTTTTCACTGAGGTTTTTTTCCTTTGCTGTTTTATTTGTCCTTTCTACTATAATCTAGGACGTCCTCTTTATCTATTTTTAGTTGGATTTCATATACAAGTTCTAAGCGGTATTCTTGTCTCATCCATTCTTAGCATATATCCATTATACCAAAGTGATTCGTTTTTCAATATTATGTCATTTAGTGTCTGCTTTACTTCGTTTCTTTCAATTTGTTCGGTGTGAATAATCACATCCCAATCACCACTTCTTCTTGTCGTGTATATGTTTTTCACTGAGGTTTTTTTCCTTTGCTGTTTTATTTGTTCTTTCTACTATAATCTAGGACGTCCTCTTTATCTAGTTTTAGCTGGTTTTCATTTACAAGTTCTAAGCGGTATTCTTGTCTCATCTATTCTTAGCATATATCCATTATACCAAAGTGATTCGTTTTTCTATTTCGTGTCATTTAGTGTCTGCCTCACTTCGTTTTTTCAATTTTTTTCAAACTCTAATTCATTTATTTCTCACTTTATCCATTACTATTACTCTGCAGCTTCTTCTACAGCACATAATTTCCATTGCATTGATTCTGTTTTTCATTCTTTTATTTATCACTCACGTCATATAAATAAGTTACTTTGAAGTTTGTTGAAAAGTAACCCAAAAGAAAGTAATAAGAAAGGCAAAAAATAACATTGTTCGAAAAATTAAACAAAAGAAAAAATAAAATTTTAATTGCCCACAGTTGGCTGTTCTTTAGGTTTAGTATCGGGTACTGCCGCCCCTATATCCCCAACGAAAGGGGCGCAGCGGACACCATGGTCCTTCAGACACTGACGTACATATATGGCTTCTATTAGAATTTCAGGTTCGATAAAAATAAATTGGGTGCAACCGTTGAAAGAAATACCCGCCCATAACATAACACCTCCGCCACCAAACGGCGTTCTGGGTGAAATACAGCAAGGTGCAAATCGTTCTCCTTACACGCGTCCGTCTGGAGATCGGAAGTAAACACGGGACTCGTCAGAAAACAATACAACACTCAAAAGCTGAACAGTCCAGTCTCTGTGATTATCCATAAATCTCATCCTGTTAGGTCGATGAGCTAGCAGGATAAGATACGTTATGAAAACGTAAACTACTTTAATGCAGGACTCTTTACATTTCGTGAAGAAATATTCCTCGAGTTCCTCGAGCTTCTAACAAACGTCTATCGAAATCGTCATTTGAGATTAAAGAGTGGTTCCGTAATACGGAAATCTTTAAAAAACGTTCATCCCGCTGATCTCTGCACTTCTTTCTACCTGATCCTGGTCTTTTAGTATATTCTTCAGTCTGACAATACTTCGTAAAAGCATCATACTTTTGGCAATATTCAAATGATTTGCAAGATAACGTATACTGCGACCATCTTCATGTAATTCCACTACTTTTGTATTATGTTCGGGAGCCATACTAACACGATTTGAACACACTAATAAATATTGATCTGAATTTATCAGAATAAACGTGAAACTTATCGTAAATGCAATAAAAAATGTAAAAAATATGTTGTTACTAAACAAGATAAAATATTATTTTTGGTCAAAATGTCAAAACTTTGTCTATCGTGACGCCATAATTTAAAAACATTAAAAGTTTTTTATTGTTATGAATGAACGTTTTTTTTATTATTATTGTTTTTTCCTTCCAATTGAAATAACACTATGCACTGAAAATATTAAAAAAACTTACAAAACTCAGGTTTCCGGATTTTTTTTGACCAGGAGTGTATTTACTATAAAAAGGCAAACTTGGGTATTTTCACCACATCTTAAAACATGGTAAGTATGAACTCTTAGAACTCATGATAGACGAAAAGATCATAGGAAAGAGTGGAGCGCTTTCAAGGATAAATGGATAAATAATGTTTCTCAATAGTATAAGTCAGTATAACGAACAGTATAAAGAATTCGGTGTTAGTCTAGGAGGGGTGGCTGAGTTTTTGAAGGTACCAGGCTAAAAACCCTACGTTGTTTGACGTCCAGAATGCGTTCAACACATTAAAATGGAAAGAGGTAATGAAGGCTCTACGAGAGAGAACGTGTCCGAGGTACTTGATGAATTTGGTCTCCGACTATTTGTCAGAGAGGAAACTTGTGGTAGAAAAAGGAGTAGTGGTTGACGTGACGGCTGGAGTGCCGCAGGGGTCGGTCCTAGGACCCACGCTGTGGAACTTGGCATATGACGGGGTTGTGAGCCAACAATACGGAGAGGGTGTAACTCCTTTCGCATTTGCGGACGACCTCGCTATACTGGTAGTGGCGCGGGACAGGGAGGACCTTATCTTTGGTGCACAGAGTACATGTAACCAAGTCGAGGAATGGATGAAAATGCATGAGCTAGAACTGGCTGCGGGTAAGACCGAGGCTATAATTCTCAAGGGACCAAGGAAAAGGGACGGGATAACATTTGAATGTGCAGGAAAGAGAGTGGTTCCAAAGAAATGCGTGAGATATTTAGGGGTGACTCTGAGTCAAAAGGGAAAGTGGGGGGAGCACGTAAAAGTGGAAGAGGGCCCTTCATTCTGTTGTGCAATCGATCGTCCTCTACGCTGCGCCTGTCTGGAGTTCTGCAGTTTTAACAAAGGCGTACAGAAAGCAGCTCACCCGAGCAGATAGGAAGAGTCTATTGAGGGTGGCGTGTGCATACAGAACAGTTTCTGCCGAGGCGTTAGGAGTTATCACCGGGTGTATTCCGATGCACGTGCTAGTGAAGGAAACAGAAAGAATATACGAGAGAAGAAATAAAGACATAGCAACAGAACGTTAAAAAAAGAAGAAAGAAAAGGGTCCATAATAGTGTGGCAAGAGAAATGGGACGAGATGGGAAGGGTGGCGCAGTGGACGAAGTCGTTGATTCCTAATCTGAGAAAATGGATGGATTGCTGTAATGAAATGCCTGTATTGTGAAATATCGGACACTGTCTCAAACACTCTATTGGTATGCGATAGATGGATAGGTGGCAGGAGTCTGCTTGAGAGAGAGCTAGGAAGTAGGGTGCAATCAGTCACGGAACTGGTGGGGGAGATGCTTAGGTCGTCAAATCGGTGGAGAGCAGTTCAGAGATATGTGAGGAGAACATTGGAAAGAAAGGAACAAGAAGAAAGGCGACCTAAAGGTAGGCAGGATGCCCAGCAGGAAAAAGCAATAATATAGGGCAGAATGAGAAGGGGTGAGATTGAACATGAACACAGAGGAATATAGGGAGAGAAGAATTCCGTCGTAGTGGGAAAGTTCTAGAATGCGTGAGAATTGTGCGTGAATGAAAGATCAGGTGAATGCCGTGCCGATATTGCGTCCCAATCAGGGCGATCCGGTCGTTAATTCACCGCTGAGGAGGGTATTTTTTTAGCAGGTAGGTCTTTGGCATTAACGGCGATGGTGTCCGAACAATCCTAGCGCGCGGCCTCGGATATCATCGTGGCCACGCTGGAGGAGTCCTGCATAACTGAGGCTGGAAGGCGGTTCTGCCCACCTTCTAGGACCGAGGTACCTATGTTTCAAACATTTGGACCACCCCCCTCATAAAAGAAACAGAAAGGCTAAAAACCCATCACATAATTTGTTATTAACAATTTAATTGTAGATCCGATTGTTATAACCGAAATTATATAACAAATGTCGCGAAAAACAATTGTAAAATAGGAATTAGATTGGGGCCCAATATAACTCAGCATTCGTACGTGCGATTAACTTTCAAAACCGCTTATTTTAAAGGTAATAATTGTTTCAGCTTAACAAAAACTTGCAAAAGTAGTTTGCTTTTATTATTAAAAAAGTTAACAATTAAACATTACAAATTTTATTAAAAAGTTGAGAATTAATTTGTTTATAAGAGATTTAATCAAAATTAAGCTATAAACTTTGAAAATCTAGCTAAAGGAAGTTATAGTAAAACTCATAAAAAATAATTCAAGATTTAGTAAATATTTCTATGTTAATTTTTGACCAAGATATGGAACTTTTAATAACGCGCTCTGAGGCAAACGTCAGCTTGCGGCGTATGCGGCCGCGCGTAAATCAATTTTCAATATATCGGAAAAAAATTTACAAAAAAAGTTTTAATTGTTCTATAACTTCCATTAACTAAACTGCCAACGTTTCTGGTCCAATTTTGTTTAAAACTCCTAAATCACCACTTATCAAATTAATTCACCACTTTTTAACGAAAATTTTAACTATAAACTGCTTTACCTTTTAATTTTATGATGATTTATAATAATAAAGTAATATGTATCTTTGTCAAAATCAACAAACAAACATTTACTAAAGCTTTATTCGTAGTAGCAATAAGTTAAAGAGTTTCTTGCCTCTAACTCCGCTTCTAACAATCGGTCTAAGGTTACCAAATGCCGTTGTGTGTTTTTTTTAGAAGGAACAATTTTCATTTTGATAAAATTAAATATCTCTAATAGTTTATGAGATACAATCATTTAAACATTGAAATTGTTAATAACAAATGATGTGACTGGTTTTCAGCCTGGTACTCTTGAAAAATCGATTCTACGCACCAAAAAAACATACAAAAACGTCAAGGTACCGAGGGGACATAAAAGTGCATACTCAACAGCACCATGGCTCCTAGAGTAGATTATGCTAAAACTAAATAGAACTGAAATAAGATTAAAAAAATTAACGTGAATATCGTATATGAGTACCGAATATAACTCGGAATGTTTAACCACGCAAAACGTGGTTTTATCTAGTCAGCAGAAGTCAACAGTGTTCAAAATTATTTTTTTGAAGATCATTTTAATGTAAGTTTTAGTATTATTTGGTATTCTTTTACATTAAAAGTTATTATTTTTGAAGCCGAAACAGTTAATTATCGGCAAATTTAAACCATCTGCCTTAATAAATCAACTTTATAATAAAAAAAGATCTTCTTAAGCTGGTTTTCAAAGAGGTTTTTATCATCAGTAGGCAAATTTCAACGTAATTGCACATAATATATCAGTATATTGATAGCCGAAAATCGTATAACATAGCAACTGGCATCAATGATGTTTTTAAATAAGTGATAGGAAAATGTCGTATATCGTGGTAGGAAAAAACTAAGTAGAAAGAGTAATACGTCGAAATAAATGGAAAAAAAATTTTAACTGGTCTACTTCAGGATAATTAAACCTTGGGCTAGAATTTTATATTTTTCACATAATGGTAATTTTTTATTAAGAGAAAAAGTATGTCTATACAGTAATAAAAATATTAATATGAAAATATTCAGGACGTTTACAATCTTATATCGTTTTAATTTTGATCTGCAACGTTTTGGGTACTACTTGCTCGGATGCTATGACCGCAACCGGCACGATCGATTGTAATATCTTGCCGCTATAGGTTGCTATTACGTGGAATGCCTGTTCTGCATATGGCTCTTTGGTTTAGTATTATTTCTAAATTATATAATTTGTTTGCAATGAAAATTTCAAGTAATAAATTTCAAAAGTTGTGTGAACGTGATCTAAAGTACACACTCACAACACTTAAATTTCAAAACCTGGTCTAATAAGAAGTTTTCTCAATGGTTCCGTATGAATACCGTATTCAAAACTAAAACTATAAGACATATTCGTATGACCAGCTACTATCAAAATTATTTACCAAGAATAAAACTGAATATATAAAATAATAAAGATATACTGTTTTATGGTAAACAATTACCTTTCTTAGCTAAAAATATATTACTGATATTTAAAACTATCTTTAAACTTGCATGGACTTGATATACCTACAAACCTGGGGCACACCGGATACCTAGGTGGAGATATTTTAGTCAAAAGTTTTAACACTGGTGACCAAAATTTTCTCCTTTAAATATACAACAAGAAAAAGTGCAAAGGAATATTAAATTATTGCAAAATAATATGTGCATACGCTAAAGAATTGGCTTCTGCGCAAATGCAGATGACTATTTTAATTTTACTTGTTTTCTGATTTGAAGACAAAGGTTTAACAACAATTTTTAATCTGATTTTCAAGTTTTAAATTTAACTTGATTTTATGAAGGAGTATACTCGTTCATGCCTGCTATTTTTTAATGATACATTATTTTCCCGGTCTGTAGGCCCTGGTTCTGGAATTATTTCTCTCTTGCGTTTCGTCTGCAACTGCTACATACATTATCAAAGACGATGCAATAATATTCGTAACAATATTTTGCTACTGAATATTTTCCTCGAATATGTTCACTATTTATAGTTCAAGTGTGTCTCCTGAGCTCTTTTAACGGTCTGAATCGGTATTGGACTTTTCGTTTCGGTGTGTCTAGATCTGATTTTCAAGTTTTATGACTTGAGTGATGAACATAAAATCAAGTTTTAAACTTGATTTGATGAAGGAGTATACTTGTTCATGCCTGTTGTTTTTTAAAGATACATTATTTTCCCGGTCTGTAGGCCCTAGTTCTGGAACTATTTCTCTCTTTCGTTTCGTCTGCAACTGCTACATACATTATCAAAGACAATGAAATAATAGTCGTAACAATATTTTGCTACTGAATATTTTCCTCGAATATGTTCACTATTTATAGTTCAAGTGTGTCTCCTGAGCTCTTTTAACGATCTGAATCGGTATTGGACTTTTCGTTTCGGTGTGTCTAGGGAGAATATCAATGGTAAGAAAAGAAAGCGCCAAACAAAGAAAATGGAATACATATATGTCTAAAAATCCTAAAAAGAAGAATGAGTACCAGCAGAAAATAAAAGTAATATTAAATGAAAGAGGAGAACAAAACAACATTGAAGAAGAATGGAATATCATCAAAACGACAATTACAAATATGGCAAAGGAAACATTAGGTGAAACCTCAAGCCAAAGAAACGAGGAATGGTTTGACCAAGATTGCCAACAAGTAATAAATAGCAAAAATATAGCTAGACAGAAATGTCTACAAAGGGATTCCCGATCGAATAGAAAGGCATATGAAGAACTCAGAAAAGATGCAAAGAAAATATGCAGAAGGAAAAAGAGAGAAATGTTGAATAGAAAAATACAACAAATTACAGATTATAATAACAGAAGAGAGGCTAGAAAATTTTACAAGGAAATCAAGCAATGCATCCAAGGATACATAACAAGATCAACAGTTTGCAAGGACAAAAATGGGGCAATTATCAGCGAGAAAGAGGAAATAATGAAAAGGTGAAAGGAGCATTTTCAAGAGCTGTTAAACCCAGAAAAAGATCAAAACGAAGATGAAGAGATAATTCACCACACAGCAGAACAACTAGTTGAGCAACCAACATTGGAAGAAACGATAAACGTCATAAAACATCTAAAAAATAACAAAGCACCTGGCACAGATGGAATAACTGCAGAACTGATAAAGAATGGTGGACATGCGCTATGGAGGCGTATCCATAAACTAATCGACCGCATATGGACACTAGAAGTCATCCCAGAAGATTGGAAAGTGGGAATCATACTTCCTATGTACAAAGGGGGAGACAAACGACTCTGCAAAAATTATAGGGGCATAACAGTTTTAAATGTCTACAAGATATTATCAGGAATTATATATAGCCGCCTGGAATCGTTTTCGGATGAGATTATTGGTGAATACCAATGTGGCTTCAGACCAAAGAGGTCAACTATAGACCAAATACATATGTTAAGAGGTATACATGAAAAATGTGTTAAATATAACATACCTATTTACAACTTGTATATCGATTTCAAACAGGCGTTTGATGGAGTAGATCGACAAAAGATGTTAAATCAACTATCTATGTTAGGGATACCCAATAAGTTGGTTAAACTTATACGAATGACTCTGGAGGGTTCCAAAGCTTTGGTGAGAATAGATGGAGATATGACGCAGGCCTTTGATATTGAAAATGGAATTAGACAAGGGGATGCCTTATCAACAACACTTTTTAATCTAACTTTAGAAGCTGTTGTTAGAAAACTGGATGTAAACGGCTGTATTAATACAAGATATATGCAAATATGCGCATATGCGGATGATGTTGCCATAATAAGCCGCAACAAAAGGGTATTGAGCGAAAAAGTCATAGAACTGAAACGAGAAGCTGCTACGTTTGGTCTATATATAAATGAAAACAAAACAAAATATATGGAGTGCACAAAATCGAATGAACATGAGAATCTGAAGGTAGACAACCATACCTACAAATATGCCTCCACTTTTCCCTACCTAGGCTCAATAATAAATGACAATAACAACATCAGTCAAGAAATACAAGCACGGATTCTTAGCGGTAATAAGTGCTTTTATGCATACAAAGACTTAATGAAAAGTAAGTTACTGAATCGTGAGTCTAAGCTGAGAATCTACAAAACAGTAATTAGACCAGTGGTCACATATGGATGTGAAACGTGGACCCTCTCAACCACTGATGAAAATCAACTGAGAATATTTGAGCGCAAAATACTAAGGAAGATATTTGGACCAACCCAATGCAGCGATAGTTCGTGGAGAATTAAAATGAACCACGAGCTGGATGAGCGCAGATATTTTCAGATTTGTAAAATCACAAAGACTAAACTGGCTTGGTCACCTAGAAAGAATGCCAGATAATCGAGCTGTAAAAGTAGTCCAGAGATGGAAGCCCCAAGGAAACAGAACAAGAGGAAGGCCCCGTAAAAGATGGATAGACGACATAGAGAGGGATCTTAAAACCATGAACATCAGGCAGTGGCGAAGGAAAGTATCCGACAGGGCAGAATGGAAGAACATTGTTAAGCAGGCCAAGACTCACAAAGGGTTGTAGCGCCATTAGAAGAAGAAGAAGTGTCTAGGGAGAGATTTCAAATTTCCCTAGCGCTGAGATTCAACATCTTGTTGAGACACAGATTTTCTCCTTCATGAATAATCTTGACCAGACGTTTTTGGATTGTAATAGCCTCTCTGAATATGCGTATATAAGTATGATGTTGTAGTAAACATAAAATTGTGCATCTTTGAATAAAATTTGCTGGTTGTCTTCTGTGATGGTGTATTCTGCAACGGCTGATCGCAATGGCGACAATTCCTCTTGTGGCCAATCGAATAAATCTTTTTATACTACGTTTTGTTGTTGCAATATACACTAAATCACAACTACAGAGAATGTGGCAAATTTCTACATTTTTTAACGGTGCTCTTGCATCTTTAATCGATCTTGGACTCTCTTGTATAGTTTTCCTTGTATATCCGTTAAATTTTAATAAATAGAGGAGGCTGACTTAAAACTGCATACTTGGTTGAAACGGCACATTACCGGTTTTGAACAAACCGCGCAAATCTGGAGTTGCAATCCACCTCAGAACGCTAAAAAGTAGTATTGTCGATAAACTTTAGGAAACTGCGTCTCTCAATTTCTATACATTCTGCTATAACAGTTTGTTTATAATTAGTTTTCCTTCACTTCTTAATTACGAGCTAATTTTTCTGTGGATGTGACGTTTTCTGAAATTTCATATCACAGCAATATATGATCTAGTACAAGTTGTGTTGTAACAGAGATCTGTATCGTTTGTTGATTAGTCAAAAAATCGCGTTATGTGAAAACTATCTATTCCAGATAAAATGGCATATGTCTACGTTGTGCAAAATGGCATATATAAAACATATGTATGCTATTTTAGGCTGATTTATGGATTGAATATTATGTATAAATAAACCAGAAAATATGATTATATTTCTAAATCAAGCTATGTTGTTACAGTGATCATTACTGATCACTGTAAGAACATAACTTAACAATATTAGTTAATCAGATGAAAACTCAATGCAAAATGCAATCGAAGCTGTTCGCAGTTAAAAAATTGGATGGATGAAAGCATCAAAAACATTTAACGTTCCATTTACAACCTTGAGAAGACGAGCTAGAAACTCTAATAAAAGAGTTAAAAATACCGAGGAAGGACTTGGTAGAGTTTATACCACATTTACAATCGCCCAAGAGAACGAACTAGTGAAACATTTGAAATTATTAGAAGGGCAATTATTTGGAACGACCTGTGATTATTTGAGGAGATTTATACGAAAATGGTTGCGTTTCGATTTAATTTGAGTTTCTTACCACTCCCTAACACGTGTTTCTGGGTCTTCCCGTCATCAGAGTCGGTGCGTTTTGGTTTAGTTTGAGTTTTCTTACAAGCTCTCTCTGATGACGGGAAGACCCAGAAACACGTGTTAGGGAGTGGTAAGAAACTCAAATTAAATCGAAACGCAACCATTTTCGTATATTTATCGTCCTTACTCGACGCAATGAGTACAAGAAAGATGGTAATTTATATGGGTAAATTGTTGATGCATAGTGGAATATAAATATTCCCAGCATCGCTCTTAATGGCTTGATTAAGCGTGAGTATACAATTTACTTTAATTGCTATCGACACATTTAACTTCATCTTTCATCACTAGATGTCTCTAGTAGCATACTCTGGTAATTATTTTTTCTATAATTGCCAGAGTAGTCGGTGCGTTTTGGTTTAGTTTGAGTTTTCTTACAAGCTCTCTCTGATGACGGGAAGACCCAGAAACACGTGTTAGGGAGTGGTAAGAAACTCAAATTAAATCGAAACGCAACCATTTTCGTATATTTATCGTCCTTACTCGACGCAATGAGTACAAGAAAGATGGTAATTTATATGGGTAAATTGTTGATGCATAGTGGAATATAAATATTCCCAGCATCGCTCTTAATGGCTTGATTAAGCGTGAGTATACAATTTACTTTAATTGCTATCGACACATTTAACTTCATCTTGAGGAGATTTGCTTATGACTGGGCAGAAGCGAAATATTTTGACCACATGTTCAACAAGGAATCAAAACGTGCTGGATGGGACTGGCTTTAGGAGTAAACATCCCGATGTTATTAAAGAAACCTGAAAATACTTCGAAAATTTTTCAAAGCATATCAAGAAGTTATCGACAAATATAATTTTCCCCCGAACGAACCTATAATGTGGATGAGACTGGAGTGTCCACCGTGCTAAATCCACTAAAAATATTTGCTGTTACTGTTAAAATACAGGCTAGTACACCAACATTTGTATTTCCGAGAAAAAACTACAAACCAGATTTATTAGAAGAAGGGTCTGCAGCTTCAGTTGGATTTCCTTAAGGATCAGGGTGGATTACAGGTTAGATCTTTCTCAAGTGGTTAAAGCATTTGCTTCAATCACCTATTTTGTAAGTTCTGGATACATTAACCAAAAAAACTTTAGTGTGCTGCAGTAGGCAAAAGATAATGACATAGGCACAGGGCACGAAAAAAAAAAAATTTTCTCACAGCATTTTCAGCATTTCAGTCAATGATGAAGCATTTGAAAGCAAACCTGACGATGACGAAGATGGAGCCTTTTGCTTATTTTGTTGCGAAGCGTTCTCAAAATCCAAGCCACGAGAAGCATGGATACGATGCTGCAAATGTAAGCAGTATGCGCATGTTTTTTAAAATAGATACATTTGCGATGATTACATTTGAATGTATGCCGTTTTGCCCTGAATGTCTGAATAATAAAGTATCAAAATACCTAAAGTTTTTTATATTGTTGTTAAAATTTAGGCTGCTGTTGATTAGTATTTGGACAATGACAATAGTACAATCTCATATCTCTAGTGCAAAGGAGTTGCATTTCATTTGCCAATTTAGACACATTTATTGGGGTAAAACGGCTAATGCATTTCTTTGTAACCTACAGGGTGAATATTAAATAAATATTACATCTAACGCAGTTTCTACTTTTTCTTTAAGTTGACTTGAGTTAAAAGTATGATACTTTCAAAAAAGTATCCCCTTTTAGGCCAGCCTTCTCTAGTACAAGATCTTTGTCTTTTCGTTCTCGTTGTTCGATTTTATACATCGTTTAATGTTACTTGGAGTATATCAATGATGTTCTAATACTATTCTCAAAAGGAAGTAAAGCCAGTTAGGATCTATAATGCTGGTCGCTGTTGCAGCAAAAATCTGGAAGAAATAATTTCAGATCACAGCTTATGAACCCGGAAAATAGTGTATCTTTAATTTGATATTATTATTTTAAGCATCTACTTAGCTTTTGACTGCAATATAATAATTTAAATATTATATTAGAAATAGAATAAACAGCATAAAATGAAAAGTGCATGCTATGTTTAAAAGCAAGCGTTATATTTCACAAATACCGTATCATAATCTCTGTATTTTAAATATAAGCCATATATACAAGACATATAATACGTCATACTAAATATAGTAAGTTTTTATCCAACTATATACATATTAATTGGTGTAATGTCCGAGTACTACCATATTTGTAAACATTTATGAACACGAAAGGTTCCATAATACTTTAATATCTTAAAACCAATATAGCGGAAATATTATGATAAAAGAACCTTGACTAAGTCAGTACTTTTCCGCAACTACATAGTTTTCTTATTCTGTATCTTTGTGTATTGAAATTTCAACAACTATTAGAATGTTATGTACACAGGTTAACAGATTTAAAAATCAGCTTAGAGAAACTCATTGAAAATTTGTATTTTTCTGGTTATAAGGTTCATTTATTGAAAACTAATTTAAGTGTCCAAAGTTCTATGGTTAGAGATAGACTAAACTGTTTAGCAGCCTGTGATCTTGATTAATTCAGTTATGACAGTCTGTCAATGATTCTGGTATATATTTATTCAATAAAGTTTTTAAACCATCAGATTTAATCAGAATGTGGATAGTTTTCTGTTAATTTAAGTGTTTTTAGTGCTTATTTTGCTTCGTCTCGTAACCTAAATAAAAAGCGACTGTAGCAGGTGTACCACATGAAGCCATACTTGAGAAAGTAATTTTCACTGTTTTGGCTAGATAATATTTGGCTCATTACTAATGATCATTTATTAAACTATATTATTATATGTAATACAGTATAGATTAGATGAAATTATCATCCGACGGATAGCTTCCAAATAAACTAGGTTTGTAAAGAAGGGAAAACTGGGAACAAATTCCAAATCTATGACAACTAATATAATACACGAGAAAACATCCAACACTTCCATGTATTTCTGTTTCGTAAATTACGAAAAACTGTTTGATATTGTGAAATGGATCTTAGGGTATTCCGAAACTGATCACCTGTCAAACAAATCCAAAGTTTGTAGAAGAACAAGAAAGCAACCGTGAAATTAGAAAACATGTTATTATTATTTCTTACGATGTAAAATAAGAAGGAAGAGGATAGAGAATGATAAACAAAGAAATCAAAATACTCTGTTACGCAGACGACGCAATATTGATAGCCCAAGATGAAGATAGTCTGTAAAGACTGGTCCACTTAGTCACTTAAAAAAACAATGATAGCCAGCAAAGAACCAACCAGATGTAAAATAGAAATTAATGGCATCAGTATTGAACAAGTAATGGAAATTAAATACCTGAGAATTACACTGTCTAGCTATGAAGACCTGGACAAAGAAGTGTGAGATCATACACAAAAAGCAAATAGACTGGCAGGATGCCTTAATAACACTATATGGCGAAACAGACACAGTAACATTGAGATAAAATCAAGAATTTATAAAGTCAGTGTAAGACCAATAATGACATATGCCTCAGAAACAAGACTCGACACAGCCACGGCAGAGATGAGAGTACTTAGAATAATTACAGGAAATATGCTGAGAGATGGAAAGAGAAGTAAAGGAAGAAAGAATAAAATGTAACGTACAGTTTATAAATAAATTGACACAAAATAAAAAAAGAGAATGGAATAACCACATAAGCAGAATTAAGGAGACCTGTGTCGTCAAAATAGCAAGAGATAAGTCACCAATCGGCAGAAGAAGTATCGGATGATCCAACAAAAAATGGAGTGACAATCTTCCATAGAGGTATTAATCCGTCAATGAACAAGCAGAATTGCTTATAAAGAGGAAGAAGAAGAAGATGTAAAATAGAAAAAGAAAAATATCCTACATAGCAAACATATTACGAGAATATTTTAAATAAGTAGCTGATCTTACAAACTACACAGGTAATGAGGAACATACATAACAAATTGATATAAACAAGACAAAACTTATAATTATCCACAAACAAACAACAGGATAAAACTGGAAATGGTGTAGCCGATAATTTTATGAATAATGTTGTAAATGATGCAGATAACGGTGACAACGAATTTCGATGACGTATTTAGATTAGCAGAACCTCACAAAAATATGGAAAAAAATATAGCGGAAAATAGCTGTTTTCTCTATATGTACTTTTGTTCTTCTTAGTGCCGTCAGTAGAGATTGGCCCTAATTTGTGCCATTCTCAGAAGTGTATGTGAATTGATTTCTATCCAATCGCGAAGGTTCTTTGAACAGAAACACTGCCTATAACAAAGACCTTTATTTTCCATTCTATAATTAGTTTTGGGAGCTCGTATCTCTGATAAACCTGAAACTGAAGTTTTAGATTTCTACAAAGATATAAATAAAGCATTAAAGACCACACATAAAAACGATATTAACATCACAATGAGCGATTTTAACGCCAAAGTCGGTAAGGGTAGATGTGGTGATGCGGTAGATGATTTTGGTCTGGATAATAAAAATTAGCAAGGAGAGTTACTAACTGGATTTTGTAAATAGCGTGATTTCCTCATATCCAATACGTGGTATCAGCTCCAACCAAGAGGATTGTATATATGATGAGCACTAGGGAACCGCCCAGGTCATATGATATGAAATACAATTGATTACATCTTGATAAACAAAAGATTCCGCAATTATATAAAAAGAGTGGCCACTTACACTCGTGCGGACATTTCTTCTGACCATAACCCCCTAATCGTGAATGTAAGGCTTCGAATGGCAAACCATCTAACACAAAATACACCCTCCTCCTCCTAAGTGCCTTCTGTGTTGAGGTTGGCGATCAATATGGCAAATTTCTCTCTGTTCTGGGCTTGATGAATTAATTCATTTCCTCTTGTGTGGGTCCAATCTCTGATGTTTCGTAGCCAAGATTTTTTTTTTAAATACATCAACACAAGTGAATTAATGAGATATGAAAAACTTAGAACTACATAAAGTATGCACATCAACTAGAACTTGAGCAATATGCAAGTAAATTGCATAGAGGATACCTGTGAAAAAATAAAAATTGCTAGAGCCAATGCTGAGAAAGCAATCGGAAGTAAAATAAGAACTCACAAAAACGAGTGGATGACGGAAGAGATACTTAATCTACTGGAGTAACGCAGACAGTATAAAATACATCAGAACCAACAGAAATACAAGCAAACCCAACGTACGATAAAGGCAAGAATTAAAATCGCAAACGAAAGCTGGATGAAAGAACATTTGAATTGAAGAAGAATTGGAATCACTACAAGAAAAGGGGGACAGCTTTGGAAGGCATAAAAAGATAAAGAAATTTCGAGTGCATACAGAAACACTATGAGATTCGTCTAAAGAATGTACAATGAGACTACGTACAAACCCAGTAGGAACTAGCTAAATCTGGAGAGACTATGCTTCGTCCCTATTTATGGATAATAGAATATGCCGAGTACTAACTTATCCACCAAAAATTTATCCGGTCCTTCCATTATTGGTGCCGAGGTGGAGTACGCTATAAAAGTAGTAAAACGGGGATGGCCTCTGGACCGGATGGCATTACTATAGAAGTCATAAAACTGTTGGAAGATGGCAACATCGACATGGTGGTAACAATTTTTAATGCCATATAAACACCGGCCACATTCCAGCGGTTTGGCTTTATTCAATCTTTATAATGATCCCTAAATCACAAAAAGCGGCAAAATACTGATCAGTTTAATGAGCCACTTGCTTAAAGTATTTCTTCGTATCCTCCTGGGACGTGGACTGTGGTACACCTGAAGCAGCTTTCTTCTTGAATAGTCTTGAATAAAACTACATGGACCAACGATCAAATTCATGAGATTCTTCGATTATAAAAAAGCGTTTGACACCGTAAAACACAATCAATGATAAAAATGATACATAATGCTGCGGCTCAACAAATTAACGAACACAGAGGAATTTAAAATTTTAAGAGAGGTGCGACAGGGGTGTATTTTGTCTCTTGTGCTCTTCAACCTTTATATGGAGACTGTTTTTGCAGAGGCACTCGAAGTTTTTACCTGATAAATAACATTCATTATGGCGACAACACTTCGATAATCACAGACAACGAACATGATATGACGGCAATAAGAAAAAATGCACTTTTAAGAGTGTAGCTGTAAGTAAATAATGCTCCAGTCGAGCAAGTGAAAACGGAAATGATAGTGAATGACCAATGAGATCCTTAGCAAAAAATAACTGCCGTACCGAAAAAGCAAGACAAGCTTTTATTAAATTTAAACCGCCACTATATAACCGCAATATTTCCTTTAATCTCCGCTAATTCATATTGTTATGTAGCATGGAGATGACGTTAAAATGATCCTGCAATAACAAGTTAAAGGTCTTCGAAATGTGGATCTTTCGAAGAATGTTTCGCATACCATGGACAGATAGCGTGAGAAACGAGGAAGTCGAGGAAACGAAAATTTGATATCTGGGCCATATCCCGAGAGGAAAAAAATACGCATTTCCTCAACTAATTATCCAAGGAAATATTAAGGGCAAGAGAGAAGTAAAAAAATATCGTGGCCAACGAATATAAAAAATGGGCAGGCATAAATAACACTGGCGAGCTTTTGCATGCCGCAAAAGACAGACATCTGGCCTTAAGATAATTTGCCAATGCACTATAGGTGTACGGCACAAAAAGAAGAAGAAGTATCTCTAATGTCGCGATAAATGTTCTAGATATGCAGTATTTCTCAACTTGATTAATGCTAGCCATTCTCGGATTCTTTCATTCTTCCTAAACCTTATTATTTGTGACGTGATCCACCTGGGATATTCTAAGCATACATCTATATGGGTAAAACCCACATCCCGATTTAGAAAATCAAGATCAGGATAATCAGGCGTGATTGCGATTTGGTGTTTTAGAAGAATGTTTTAAATACCTAAGACATGTAGAACAGACATTAGTTCTTAAGGATATTAGAAATTCACGACGTCTCTTTACCTTCTTTTGTCATATATTCCATTTCGAAATCATAGAAAG
This sequence comes from Diabrotica undecimpunctata, assembly GCF_040954645.1. Taxonomy (NCBI): domain Eukaryota; kingdom Metazoa; phylum Arthropoda; class Insecta; order Coleoptera; family Chrysomelidae; genus Diabrotica; species Diabrotica undecimpunctata. The sequence goes on along the minus strand of NC_092805.1, from coordinate 146,096,645 downwards.
ATACTAATAATCATCCAAGAAAGAGATGTAGGGGCAATCATCAACCAGATGGGCTGATATAATGAGAAAATATTAAGTACAAACTCTGTAAGTATAAGAGCATCCCCGAATAAAAAAAAAGAAGAACCAGCGGAAATGGAGCAATACGAATCTTTGCACAACATCAATGTTCATCATTTCTACAGGTCTTCCAATATGTAAAAAAAGATGAAGAAGTAAGTTTTTATTAACAGAACAAATGCCCTAAACCTGATATTTGATGATTATTTAAAAACTGAACATGTAAAAATCAAATTGTAAATTAATTCCGATTTTGCTCTTATTTTTTTTCAACGTGTCTAGTTTTTTTTCAAAAAAGTATGTAGGTAGTCACTCATCATAGATTATCGTCATATTTCAAGGCCATTTTTTTTTTAAATTATCCTTCTCTTAATGTCGACTGTTATATATCTTATTGCTCAAGGAAATAATTTTTACTCATAATTTTTAAGTTTTTCTTCTCTCTGGATTATGTAGGTGCCTGATAAGTCTTTTACTTGATACATATCTACAACAAGAAAACCTATATATTATGCGTCTTTATATTATATTAAACCATTTTTTTTCTGAAATTTTAAGAGGTTCGTTAAGAATCACAAAGCACATATTTTGCTGCAATAACGAAAGTGTTTTTACGAGACTTAGTACCAATTAACGATTTGGCGCTATTTTGATGTTTTCATAGCAACAAATAAACTTTACAACTTTTATAATAAGCCATTTTGAAGTCTTTGCAATGCTTTAACACATAAAATTTTAAGAGTTACTTCAATTATATACTTTTTTATCGTTAAGAAAAAAATTGCGAAAAATTCATTTTTTACATTTAATTTAATTAAATAATAACGTCAAAATCTTGTCAAAAACATTTAGGTTTTCTGGCTAATAAGTAAAAAAACTTATCAGATGACTAACCAAAATTAAATTTGCGTTCGTATCATAATATAAAACTTCCGCAAATACGAGTTTTCCTTTTATTTTCCGGTTTAATTTTTGGCCTAAACATACTTGGCTTTTTTAATTGGCATACGTTTATTTTTTCATTTTCTTTAATTACTGAATTGAATCTTTTAATACTTACTATAACCTTAAATATTTATCAATATTTTCTTTCACTACATGTTTAACATAAAGTTAATCTGTTTCTTCGTAAACTTCATTAAGATTTTTAAATGCTTTGGTTTGTATATAGTTTTAGTCTAGTAACTATTACCGAATAATTTCTGATCAGTTTATTAACTTTTACAGGGATTGTATTAAATAACACAATTTCCATTGTGTCACCCGTTTGCCGATTGTATAGTAATTTAAGAGAAAGAGATATACAATTTTCAATGAGTTTTTCATGGACTTTATATACTTGTTTAATGTACGAAAACAATTTCTATATTAATTTAAAAATGTGATATTATCAATTATAAAAACAGAGTATTTCTGTAGATTTACAAAAATGCCTAAGATACATTATAATATTCTTATATATTCATTATTACAGAGCGACTGATAATATAAAAAAATGTGGTAATCTATGTTTTTAATTGAAAAGAAAGTGTTACATATGTTAAACGCATAATTCGTACAATTCTCGAAATTTTGACTCAGTGAGACCCAGAACGCGTTATGGGTAAACAGCGGAATTACTTGTAACAGCATTAGAGACGTGCAAATGGTACGATAATTTACACGGACATATTCTCAGAAACTCAGACAGATTTCCCGCTTTAGAAATATCAGACGGACTGTATAAACATATTTGGAGTACCCGTAATTTAGTATATCTGGAATTTAAAAATCTACTACAGCAGGTCATTTAAGATTTGCGAAAACTATTTGCGGAAGAGCGCAAAAATACTGCTGGCGTCAAATGTTAAAACAAATAGCAGACTTAGCAGACTTTTAAAAACTGTAGGAAATTTCTACAATATAAATCTTTGGTGATGAAACCAACAAGCAAAACGTAACCATCTGCTGTAGAAAAGGGGAAACATTTTCTTGATAGTCATCCAAGACCGGTTTATGGAATGAGTTATCGCACACCTGATAAAGAAAGCAAATGTAAACCCTATCATGGACATTCTGCGCTCAAAAGTATTTATGCCGAATCTCGAAGAAAGTCATCCCGAATAATGGTTCACAGTTTACAAGTAGCAGTTTTGTAATGTTCCTAAAATCATGCACACATCAAAGAATTAAAAGGTACATGTTTAATAAAATTTTTAAATTATCCAAAAGCATTAAAAATTTCAGAACGTTCAGTGAAATCTTCTTAAAAATTAGTTGAAACTAGCCACATAGCAAGGTCTAATAACCCTAAACAACATAATAAAAATATTAAATTTTAAAAATGTTGTTGCACGAGGTCGATATTATAGGATTTAAAATTTAAGGGAACGTAGACATGACTACTGAAAAACAGAACCGAGTTCTGTTGTTAATACTAGCCCTAATCAGTTGGCTGGTATCAACTGTAGAATTAATATCCAAGTGATCGCGAATGGAACAAAGAAATACTGAGTAACCTGTAACAATGGCAAGGTGGATGGGATCACATAAATGTATTTATAAAAAAATGTATACTATTTTTTCCAAAGAGAAGGGGGTGTAACGATAACGCCGTCATCGCTTACCAACAGCTAGACCTCTCTCCTTATACTCGGACTCCCACCAACAACCGACCACTACCATAGATGCGCGCTGCAGATGAAACACAGGCTAAAAGTATATAATACCGTGCAGAACGGCAAAAGCTATGCAGTAGAGTCGATTTTCAGTGCAGTTTTTAGGTTTTTCGGTCTAAGAAGCCAAAGCGGTCCCTACAGCGCAGGTTCAGGCGTTTGCCATAGTTGAACAGAAAATCTGAATGCTTGGGACGCGCCGACACAAGGAAAACCAACGCACAAGCGATAGCGAAAGTCGAAAGAATTCGACGCGTGTCCCTAGAACTCGGTGGTTAAGTCTAAGCAACCACCAAATACTGCGAATCGTAACGCAACTTGCACCAGAAGACCAAAAAAGGTCAGGTTTTCGGCAGTTCTGTACGTTTTCCGTCTCCTAGGGGTTGAACGTCAATAGTGTTTAGTGGCTCAGTGGGTAATTCCGTAAAAAACCACCTGCGTAAGCCGTTGTTGTTGTTCTTTGGCCTCCAGTGACGGGGTTGACTGACTCATTCTGCCTGAGCTTGATTTTTTTGAGAAGAGAACTTCCTACACACTCGAAAGGCTGTATACAACGAAGTGGAGTTCACAACGCAGAACAGACAGCCCACACAAAGATTAGAGTATAGTTTGGCGACCCGTCATCCTTTACATTGCACATTATATAGGAAAACAGGTGTCTTTTTGTCCATTCTAATTTGAATTATTTCCCGTTCGACCCGTTCAATACGGTCAAATATTCCTATATCGGTAGAACCTCCTGACCCCCCTCACACACACACACACACTAAACACTAATACTGCACCTAATGACAACACAGACTTTTTACCACTCATAAACACTCCATTTACCTCTAACAATGAACACAATGACACTCACACAGGCATCACAGCATCCATACCCACCTTATATATACCTGATGATACCACTACCCCTATAATGAACACCTATACTGACTCCTTAGACCGACCTAATTAATACACTCCCAGTCGACCAGATAGACCGGTTGATCGCTGACTACCACACAAGCTTCCACCGCACAACCCACAACAACTACACAAACCACTAACATCCAACCGACTTCTACCATACAAACAAAGCAGCCTCCAAATACTCACACTACCACACCCATATCGTACGCAACCCTCCTCTCCTAAATCGTTCGACTATACCATCTCCCATATCCCTATGGAGAAGTCCGTCCAACGTGACTTCTTTAGTATTATCAACACCCGCGAACTCCTCCCTAATCAGATTGCTTCCATCAAAGTCCTCCCCTCTATCTATCCCTACACAAATCGCCCACCTTACCACCATCCACCCTATAAATCACGTAGATCTTCAAAAAAAAGCTCCGTGACACCCTAGGCGACCCCAAGGTCCAAATAACACCCAAACACTGGCCAACACCTAAAAACTCATTACGTCCAGCCACTCCTACATACATGGTTGTCGTTAAAGACGTAGCTCACATCTACACTAACGCCGACTTCACCGAGATGTACATCTCTGTAGTATGACTATGGCGGATTATATCTCGCTCCAACATACCCACCACTTTTGTTCAGCTGATCAGAACGAGTGAAATTAAGTACTCGGAGATGCTTACGCGAGGTGTCTTCCTGGATGGGCTCCGGGTTCATGTAGAGCTCCCCGTAGACTCCAACCCAGTCCCTCCAATACCCAAGTACTGCAGCACTAAGACCTTAAGTTCGACTATTCGTACTATACAAACCAGGGTTAATACAATAGAACATTACGTTTTAAAGAATCGTGGTATATCGAAATGCTGTGGAAAGAATAATCATTCTAAAAGAGAATTATTAAGTGTTGCAGGAAGATGTCTTTTCAAGTAAGGGGCCCTTAAAAAACTGTTAAACCATGATCTGATAACTGTTAGAGCGACTGTTCAAAATATAGGTGGAAACGAATTACTTAACCAGTTCCAAAATCCCAACAAATGAGTAGCAAGTGGTAGTGGGTGGTAGTGCAGAGTGCCTTAACGTTAATAATAATTTTGAGTGAAATAACATCACGTAGCTAATAAGGTAATATGAACAAATACAGGTACATAGTATGGTTAAACAGATACGATCAAGAAGGCTATCTTCTTCTTAAAGTGCCTATCCGTTCCGGATGTTGGCGATCATCACGGCTATCTTTACTTTGTTTATTGCAGCGCGGAACAGTTTAGTGGTAGTCGTGTTATACCACTTTCGTAAATTTGGAAGCCAGGAAATGCGTCTTCTTCCCGGTCCTCTCTTACCATTTACTTTACCTTGGAGAATCAGCTGGAGAAGGCCGTAACGTTCTTGATTTCTCATTACATGTCCTAGATAGAAGGCTATAATGTGAATAAAATTGATTCCACATAAAAAAAAACGCAACTCCTCAAAATCAATTTCCTAGATAGTACAAAGGTTGGAGAACATTTCATATCAATATAATGTTAATAATAGAAATAAGAGTTGCCCTGGTGTTTATTAAATAGCGGGAAGAAAAATTAAATCTAAAGCAAATTTGAACAATGAAAGACACAATATTTTTTCTCAGCGTAAAGTTAGGAATAAGGAAAATATAATATTCTGTTAAAATATTGTTCTGATATCTAGGAATGATACGTTGTAGTTATTTATTATTCTTCAGATAGTTGATTATTATTTTACTGGTAATGGTTGTATTTTTAACCTAATTGTTTATGAAAGGCATGTTCTATGGATTAATATTATACAATCTTGGTAATAAATATACTAAGATATCTTAAAATATTCATATCGATATGTTTATTATAAAATCTGTACTAGCCATTATACCTACAAGATACAGTATTTTGTAAACTTTGAGTTAAAGCCTCCATAAATCTCCATAGTCTAGTAGCAAAGGAGGGTTTCGTGGCCAATTGAGGTCCATGATATTTTATTACTGATTTTTATATATTTTGCCCCGCTGAACGCGAATCTTCAACATGATAATCCGAATTTTTGGACAGGAATTGATTATTAACAATTGTTTAAATGCTTAGAACTAATGCATTTTATAGAAAGATATACACTCTTTTTAAATCATCTTTTGTTTCTTAAAAAAAAACTAAACCAAACAAATTTAAAAAAATAACATCGGTACATTAGAAGCAGAGATATTGCAACTTTATTATTAAAAAATAAAAAATTATCGACTACAGCTTAAAATTTTATTTAATTTATCGTATGGCACTTGAAATATTTGAATTGACTACTTGAATCGCTCAGTCGGCTAGCATGCTGTTGATTATTCGAGCGGTGGCTATACAGGAGATTGTACGGAGGAGCTTATGTATCATGCCTTCTCTCCAGACTGTATCGTGTGCCGCTGTTAGGTCTATGAATGCGACTGTAGTTTTAAGTTTTTTCTGGAACCCTGCCTCAATAAATGTGGTAAGTCAAAGAACCTGATCTGCGCAGCTTCTCTTCGGTCGGAAACCTGCCTGATCCACCGGTATTGATTCAAGTAGCTTTGGACTAATGCTGTTGTAGATGAGTCGTTCTAGTAGCTTGAACGTCGCCGATAGCAGGGCTATTGGTCTGTAGCTCTTAAACCCTCTTCATTTTACAAATTCCCAATCGTCAATAGAACCACGTGTAAGCCAAACAGGGTCGTACTGATGTACGACCTATGTATCATATGATTTTTGTAAATATTTACTTTTGAAACTGTTAGTGTAAGAATTTCTTGAAATTTAATCATTATATCACAATTAAACTAAACTCTAAAAAATAACACGACCAGTAAATAACTTAACAATAACTACATACAACACAATATATTAACTTAAAAATCAACACGATACAATTTGAATTAAAATGCTGGCAAGTTGGGATCTGTAACATGAGAATCTGTCTCGCTTAAGGTAATAAATTATATTTAATAGCCTCTTGACGAATGAGATGGCGAATATGAACACGTGCTCATGTTTACTGATGGGAATTTGGTAAACGAATGAACTTTAGGGTTGTTATCATTTGGTTTCTTTGGTCTTATTATGGCAATGATCTTCGAGCGTTTGAGTCCCTGTGGTATGGTACCGGTCTTCATAATGTCTATGAAAAAGTGGGCCAGTTGAGAACTGTAGTGACTTCTTCGCAAGTGAAAGGGCAGGAGTATTCGGTCTCTATAAATTGGAATTTTAAAGTTTTGAGCTCTCGTTTTACCTTGATTGTGTGTGGCTTGTCTTTCGGGGCCCTAGATGTCGATACCAGATGTGAGGCAATAGTGTTTGGGTTAATTGTTGTTTCGTTCCTTGTTATGGGAGTTTCGCTTCCTAATTATCTTAGTAGTGTGCATGCTTGCTACTTGATGTTTCAAAATTAAGACTTTTTCCGTCACAAGTTACAGTTTTCGTCCATTTTTGTTGTCTCGCTGCATCTAGGCTATGGATCAGTTCATCGGCTAATATTTGATCGCCGGTTTCAAGGAAATTTTGGTACAGTTCTTCGCTGTTATGGGAGCATTCAGGAATGTATTCTTTTCGATATTCTCTTTGTATATGTTTTTTAGTCGTGCTTATTGTGGCTCCAACAAATCTTTTGTAATTTCTGATGGTAGGGGGTATCCAGCCTAGAGTCTTGTCTGGTCCCGCAGAAAACCTACCCCACATAGCTTTCTTTAGATTCCACCGTAGGCAATGGATAGATGTGATTATAGGAATTAGGGTTCCTGCCTCCATGATCACTGGGCAGTGTTGGCTGTGTGGGAAGTCCTCTATTACTTTGCGAGAGACTGCTGGAGGTTGCCCGTTTTTATTAGTAGAGTCAAAAGATAGATCAGGATTATACTCCTTCTTCCATACTGCTGACCTGAATGTAGGTAGGTCTTTAGCATAAAACTTAAGTGATAGATGTTCGTCCTTTGTCCATTTTACTAGTGCATTCCCATTGTTGTTGCATTGTTTATACTTCCACAGTTCATGATGGCTGTTGTAGTCCTCCACGTATATTGACGGGTGCGAATGTGTGTGGATGACTGGATCTGGCCAGGATATAGCTGGTGGTTTGTAGGTGATAGTAACGGTGATGCTTCCAATTTTTACAACAATATGAATTTCATCAAAGCATAAAATATTCGTTTTCTAATGTACTATAATGTACATTAACATGATGCTAAATTTTTTAAACTCATACCAATGAAAAATCGTTACAAACAAATTCGATTGCTTTTTTACATCTAAATTGTATACTATAACTTCGTCAAAAATTATTAGAATTAAATTTTTCAAAATTCATTTCAGCTTATAATCATAGCTTTAAAATAAGGTGCTCTAAATCTTTTCTGGTTAAAAAACCCACACAAAGTAGAATTGATATTAAGAGATTAAGGGAACCACAAACAAAGGAACAAACTGTAAAAACTCTTACTGAAAATCTACGTTATGCCCAAGAACTGAACAAAAGTAGTTATAACATTGATCAGAAATGGGAAAATATAAAAGTAGCAATTATTAAAACAGCAAATGAAAACTTAAAACCAAAGAAAAGAAAACATAAAGACTGGATGACTGAAGAAATACTATTATTAATGAATGAAAGAAAATCATTTAAAACAAAAAATCCAATTAAATATAATGAAACTGATCGATTAATTAAAAAGAGAATAAAAGAAGCTAAGGAGAGAATGTTAAATGAGCAGTGCCAAGAACTAGAAGAAATTAAGAAAAAATACGACTTTTTTAACATGCATAAAAGAATTAAAGAATTAACAGGAATGAGAAAAACACTTCAAACTAGGCAACTAAGAGATGAAAGTGGTGCACTTATAACAGATATAAACCAAAAAATGCAGAGATGGGCACAATATATAGCACAACTTTTTGAAGACAAAGAGAGAACAGAAGCACCAAAAGAATTTAAGGATGATACTGAGCCTGACATTATACGAGAAGAAATTGAATATGCAATGAAACAAGCTAAAGGTGGTAAATCTCCCGGGCCTGATGAAGTTCCTATCGAATTACTCAAAATTGTGAATACTGAATCTATTGATCTTCTTTTAGATCTATTCAATACCATATATAGAACAGGTATAATACCTAAAGAATGGCTCCAATCAACATTCATACTGCTACCCAAAAAAGCCAATGCAAAGGAGTGCAATGAACATCGCACCATAGCCTTAATGAGTCATGTCTTGAAATTGTTTTTAAAAGTAATTCACAATAGAATACATAAGAAATTAGATGAAGGCATAAGTAATACACAAATGGGATTTAGGAAAGGACTGGGAACACGAGATGCACTGTTTGCAGTAAGTGTTCTTTCGCAGAGATGCTTAGATATAAATCAGGAAGTATATGCCTGTTTCATTGATTTTGAGAAGGCATTTGACAGAGTGCAGCATAATCGGCTTAAAGAAATTTTATTAAATAAAAACATAGACAGTAGAGACATTAGAATCATATGTAACCTCTATTGAACAAATATCTTCGTACAAATACCTTGGAGCATGGATCACAGAAGATACTGATCAGACAAAAGAAATAAGATGCCGCATTGAAATTGCATGGTCAACTTTTAACAGAATGAGAAAACTTTTTTGTAATCGCGATATCAATATATCGCTCCGAATAAGAATGCTTCGATGTTATATTTTCTCTACCCTTTTGTATGGGGCTGAAGCTTGGACACTTAAAAAATCCAACACTAAAAACCTAGAAGCATTCGAAATGTGGTGTTACCGACGTATTTTGAAAATATCATGGATGGATCGCAAAACAAACGAACAAGTTCTCGAACAACTAGGAAAACAATGCGAAGTTTTAAATTTCATAAAAATCAGGAAATTGAAATACTTGGGGCACATCATGAGAGGTGAAAAATACGAACTACTAAGGAATATAATGCAGGGAAAAATCAAAGGCAGAAGAAGCGTAGGAAGACGTAAAATCTCGTGGCTACGCAATCTCCGTGAATGGTTTGGATGCAGTTCAATTGAACTATTCAGGCACGTAACCAACAAAATTATAATTGCCAGAATGATTTCCAATCTCCGATTGGAGCGGAACTTGAAGATGAAGAAATCTTTTTACGTTAAGATAAAGCAAAGTAATAAGCAAAAATGTCTGATATAGTTAATAATTTGATATTTTTTAATAATAAATTTGCAATATCTCGGCTTCTACTGGATCGATTTTAATTTTTCAAGGATTTTTTAATTTGATTTTTTTTTAAGAAACAAAACATTATTTGAAGAAAGGGTATATCTTTATTAGTTTATTAGTTATGTCCAGTTAAACAATTAAATTGTTAATTACAAATTCCTGCGCAAAAATTCGGATTATCATGTTAAAGGTTCCGATTCAGCCGGCCAAAATAGGTACATAAAAGTCAGTTATTTAATCTCACAAAACCCTCCTTTGCTCATAGACGTTAAAATATTTATTTATCAGCCACTCTGTAGCACATACATATTGATCATAGATAAAAATTATTCTACAAGCAGTACTTTTCTTAAGTATTAGTTCCTAGAAATAGAGATTTACCTATACTACAGTTAATATTAACTTACACTTCTCGAGTGTCGTGTTAAACATTTCTATACAGATCAGTCCTTACAATAAAATAAATCGATATTGACACCCGCTTCTCTAAAATACATTTTAGAATTATCTACACAAACTCTTGGGTGAGTTTTAAAATAGAAAACGTAATATTTATCACGTAAACATAACGTAAAAATGTTCTATTTCCTAAGGTAATAGTTCCTATTATACATTTGGTGTGAAAATATCGATCCAATGAATGAACAATAAATTATACATCGATGATGTCGTTGTTGATAGTAAAAGACCTAAATATCTTTAACAACTACTATATTGTGTTGACAATCGATGGTGTTTAACAGACTAGTGGTAGTGATGTAGTTGGAAATTTAAAAAATTATAATTAGATATACTCAATATATATTATAACCTATTGATAGAGCAAACTATTATTCAAATCGTCTGCACTGACAAATTTTTTAATTTTTGATTTAATTGAGCCAATACCGTGATTTTGAGGGTACCTAAAACCGTCGATCTCAGCTACGTAAAGGGTCTTTAAGTCATTAGGGGCGCTTACGCGAACTGGAAATTCTAACACTAGACTATAGCTAGAAGGTTATACGAACTTCTTCTTTGTCTTTGTGTGTCGTGCTTGTTTTCAAACGTTGGTTATCATCGCATTAAAAAATTCAATAAATCTTTCTCGATTAGCAGCTAGATTCAACAGTTCCTCGACCGTTTGACCTGTCCATTGTCTAATGTTACACAGCCAGGACAGTTGTTCCTTTCCGACCCAGCGATTTCCTTCAATTTTTCCCTGAATGATCAACCGGAGTAAACGATGTTTAGGTTCTCTTGTTATAAGATTGAAGTATTGGACCAGTCTGATTTTGATGATGTTGATCAATTCTCGCTCTATGTGCATAGCCTCTAGCACACATTCGTTAGATATGTGTTCTGTTCACGGGATTCTGAACATGCAACGGTAAGACCACAACTCGAACACTTCTAATTTATTAACATTTTTTATTTTTTTTTTCTCCAGGTTTCATATCGATATAATAAAGCGGTCCAGACGTAGCACTTCAACACTCTTAGACGTGTGGTCACTGACAAACTTCTACTGCACCATACAGAACGCCAGATAATAAAGCTTTTTTGTGCAAGTTATATTCTGGTCGAAATTTACTCGTCCCTTTCAACCCTGCAGTCAATTTAACTACCCAGATATCTAAAGTGTTCCACTCTTTCCAGGATTTTGTCATACTTAGAGTCTTCGATACTAATTTTTCCGACCACCATACAATATGTTTTCTTTGTGTTGATTTATAAGCCCTTTCCAGCGTATTGGAGCTCATGTATAATATTCGTGGATCAAGGAATTGATCTAGAGCAGATCTAGTAAGGATTTTCTGAAGTTACGGATAGAGTTGCATTTTGTCTTATTCCGTTAAATGTTTTTTTATGTGTTTATTAGTTTTTGTTTGACTGATAGTTTTTTCAAATATAATTTTACGTCTCCACTATTTAATTCTACAAGAATCAATTTCAGATCTGGTTTTGTATCAGATCAGAATTATTTTTTTGGTACATCATTGAACATCCATCTCGAGTAAAGGATGAAATTTGTTTAAGGAATAACATGATGTCCATTACACGTCTTTTAGACGTCTTACGTCCTACCTGGAAATATTGTAAATTCTTTCTCCTGCTCAGATTTCAACATAATTCATATATATTTATTTGTTTTTATGCGATTTGTTAATTATAGTTTGATCTATCTCTTAAAAAATAAATAAATGATATAACCGATTAAAAAAACATGGTACAGTCTTTTGGGACGTAGTATGTATTTTTTTAGTTTGTCATCAGCAACATTCATATATATATATCCACACCATATGTATGATGGGTTATAAAAATTTACATCGATATTTAACAATTTGGTGGGATAAATACTTTTCAATTAAGATTATGTCAACAAAAATAGGGTTTGTACATTTACTAGAATATTTACAAATAGATACATTATTTTAAAGGTTAGCACCAGTTACTTCAACAGAATCATTACATTCAGTACAGTAGGTAATATGAAGGCTAGAATATTATGATAAAAAACAAATAGAGAACGTTCTGTAAGGTAACTACAATTATATAAAAAAAACCATTATTCTGAAGCTATTTTCTTGTGGCATACAATTTAATATTTTTACTAGGACTAAGCCACAATTTTGGTTTCAAATAAGTTTATTTTACCAAATATCCAACCAATTGAGTGACTACATTCTATTTCAAAATTAGTCAGTGTTTTCAATAAAATAAATATAGAACATTTTAAAATATCCACAGGTATTATAGATCTGTCCATAATTCGAGATTTTTTAAAACATTCAAAATTAAACAATTAAACCCATTTGTATTTGAATACTAAAAAGTCAATACAAATATATATATATATATATATATATATATATATATATATATATATATATATATATATATATATATATATATAAGTAAAGATATTTTTAGTTTGTTGTAATTTTTTCAACATTCAAATTGTTTGCAGTCTTTGTATAATTCTATGCCTTCATATATCCATTAAATTCTCGTTTAGATTATCTACTTATGTAATTATTTTTTTCGATATTATACAGTTGAAGTATTTTCTTTCTTTTAAAAGCAGAGGAAGAAAAGAGTCACTTTTGTTAATTAACATCAATAGTTTTTTATTTTGATATACTATTAAGCACAAATAAAAATTGAAAATTTAAATTCTCATCTGATAAATTTATAAATAAAATCACTTATTATAAAAAGGCAAAAATATCCATGTTGTTAGTTGTTCTAAAGTTAAAAAAGGCATAAGAACCGTTTGTAAACTTTTTGTTCTGATGAAGCGAAAATTTCGGAAAATGTAATTGAATTAAATAGTGAAGATAAACATCGTTAAAGTAGATAGGCATTGATATATATATATATGAAAAATAGAATCGGAACAAAGGAAGAACTAGATTTAAACACCCACACCTGACACCATAACGTGAAAAGAGGAAAAAGAATAAAAAGAACATGCAAACTAATTATTTATTATTTAATTTACAATAACGTGTATATAAAAATAATAGAAATAGAAAAATCATGCAAATTGATTCCAAGAATACTACTATATTTTTTTTCCAAAAGTAATCTGCGACTTACTAAATGCTGAGATACTTTCGACATTTGCTTTTCATATCTATTTACCCTTTAGAGAGAAGTTCATATCATTTAAAAATTTAATGGTTACAAAAAGTATAACACTAAGAGCAGGTTCATATGACAAGCGCTTAACGCTCGTTGAACGCGCGCTAAATTTTTGTATTGTGTTCACATGGTGACCGTTTGTCAAGGCATTGAGTGGACGTTACCGCGGCCGCCTTGGTTCAGTTTGAGTTCTATATTTGACGAAGATGAACGTTAAATCGTTTTAACAATAATTTCACACCGACAGCAGAAACGACGCTAGAGAAAACTCTAGCGATCATAGGTACACCAAATTTTTTCATGCAGGCTGACTGAAAACCAGTACATAATTTTGTATGTAGGTGTCCTTTTTTTTACTGGATCTGATATACGATGAACTCGTAACAGATGAAAAAGGTGTACGATATTGCATTTCACCAGAAGAAAAACTAATAATTATATTAAGGTGAGTTTTTTTATTAATTAACACAATATCTCAGTAGGTTTTTCTAAATAATTCGGTATTAAAAGCTTCCGTTTTCATTTCGTCTATTTCCAGAAAACCAATAATCTCCAAACGCGTGTTCACGCGTGCTTAACATCCTTAACAGGGCGAATTAGTTTTTTAAATGAATAAAAATATATGGAGTGTATAGCGGAAGCGAATGTAATGAAATATTTACAGAAATCAACACCAGTAAAAACACTATAGAACAAAAAAATATAAGTCCAAAGAAGTGTAAAAAAATTGTGCTCCAAAATACAAAATTATACTAAACAGTACCAAATACTATTGCAGGTACAGTACGACAACACAGAAGTGTCTTGTTGTGCATTGACCAATTTTTATATAATCACACATAATTCATTATTTCTCTGACCATCAAGCGGAAGAGATCGAGCTGCTAACAATAAATTTACTGCACTGTCAAGTATTAAAATATTTATTTAAAGCAAACTGGAATTAAAATAAAAAGTTAAGTAAAAAAAATTAGAAGAAGCTACTTTGACTAATTGATCTGGTAATTAATTTAATAATAAACCAGACATAATGCATATTATGTTTAACATAATACACATTACAATAATCATTATAAAACACAATTAAACATTAATATTCATTTAATATTATTAAAATTATAATTGAACGTGGAGCTGCACTCTTCACCGGTTTACAGTTGGCAAAGAAAAATAGAAAATACGTAATAGAACAAGTAAAAACCAAATACGGGAACATTTATTGCCGACGTTGGCAGTCCTGTCGTTTGTCGGTAAATCGACACGGTTCAAATGAACGTCGGAAGCTGATTTACATCAGGTACTTACCCTTCCGATGCGGCTAGGGACTGTTGTAACGAAAAGTTGTTGGAATTTTTATCATTGTATAAATTACCAACTTACTAAAATTTTTACCGCCAACACTGGTGTCGTACAACGGCTTAACTAAACCAAACCCTCGATACTAAAGGGAAATATGCTCTATCGGAATGGTCCGGCCATATTTTGATTATATTTATTGCGAACCGTGTTTTCTTTTCTTTTCACTATTATCTATTTTCTATTTCTCTTCACCAACATGAAACGGTGGAAAGCACCTCTTCACACTCCGTGGAATCTCGTCCTAACACAATGCACAAGGGGATAAATACCTAATTTATACTATGTCATAGGTAAACAAATATAGCATAGAATGATGAAATGCTTCGTAAGGGGTTGTACGAGTTGATTAAAGTACTTAATCCTTGATTTGTTAAGGATTTAATTGATCGTATTATTAGAAATTTTGGACATGAGGATTTACGACAAACTGCCATAGTACCATTCGGATCTAAATTCGATTTAAGTGGTTTGAGCTGCTCTTAAAACATTTATTGGCGCAAGAAATGTCAGCTTTAAATTAAATGATGTTATGGAATTATCTGATGAGTTTTTTTGATACATTTTGTGATAAAAAATTGTGATAAAATCGTTTTAATTGAGGATACTTACTTTATTGAGGATCTAAAAAGAGGAGGAATAGAGGAGTAACATCTTTATAAAAGGCCAGAGTTCAGATAGCCCAGCTAATAGCACCTTGTGGGGGTCCCTTGTTTAGGATTACAGACGAATATCGACGGCGCATGGAGTAGATGAGTTTCTACCCAACAATCCAGAAGACGGAAGATTATTAGAGGATACACTGATCTCTTAAGACCTGAAAGACAGTCGGCATTTGGGACGACAATCATAAGAAAAAAATACCCGGTCGTCCAGGTAGGGGGTTTAGTCATTAGTTCTGCCCCCAATTACTTGTAAAAAACGTATGGCGACGAATTCCAGAATACAGGAAATACCAGATGAAACACTTGGACGATGTTCATAAACTTCAAGTCGACTGGTACTAGAACAAGAAGGCCTGGATGACCAGAAATATTATGACAGATTGGATACACAAATTTGACAAAAAATGTAATGTCAAAAAGAAAAATTCTCTTATTCCTAGACAACGCAACATCCAATCCAGATATTCAATTATCTAACATATCGATAATATTTTTCCCACCTATTACTACAACACATTGTCAACCGTTAGACCAAGGAATAATGAAAAGCTTTAAATCCCTGTATAGAAAGATTTTGATGAGAAGAAGGTTTTTATCAACGGCTAAACTGGAGAAGTCCATAACGATTGATAACGCCTTAATTTAGATTGTAGCAGCATGGAGAGACGTTTCAACCAAAACAATTGAAAAGTGTTTCATTATGAGCGGTTTTTTTAAATGATAGTAATGAAGAAGAAATTGTGGAACATCTGGAGCTACAAGACATGGAAGATGATTTGCCATTGTCATCATTTTGCGAAAGTCATGACGGAAAATCCTGAATATCTCTAATAAATTCGTAATAGCTAGTTGTGTTAGTGATTTTAAAGAAAACGAACAGGTGTCCAATTGCCTGCCTTTTCCCTTGTAAGAATCACAGTTTTATTATGGTAATTATATTTTTGGATTTAGCAATTTATTTGTACGTATTGTATCCCCAAGTTATATCTACTTAGCCATATTCCGATCTCCTTTATTAAATCTAGTTTTAGTAGTTTTCTGAGGACCTTTTTTCGAATTTTGCTTTGTGCTTTAAGTGTTTCTTTTAATATCGCAATAAACTGTGTTTAGATATTAAATTCTTTCAGTGCCTGGATCAGAAATTTTTCAATGATATATTCATAGACACTCACAAAATCAATGAATGTTAAATTCACTATTTTTTCTAGGATTTATCCCAAACTGGTCTATTGTGGATTTCTGTCTGCAAAAACCACATTATTATCCTTGAATTGTTTTTTCCTCATAATATGGTCCTATTCTCTTACGATATTTTATATTATCTTGTAGGTAGAGCATCCATTAAGTAGTAATTAAAGGTAAATATTATAATAGAAATAGAATAGAAATAGAAAAAGTTGAGATGAAGAAGTAAGATAGTTAGGACACTTAGTGAGATGGCAATCAACGAAATAAGAAAAATAGTGGAAAATACGGAAATTAGTAAACAGTCAACAAAAGCAGACCAAGAAATATTTAAAAAAATAGCAAAAATTTTGAATTGAAAAATTAGTAGAAAAAATTTGAAAAAAAGGTTTACCTGGGAACAAATAATAGAATGTGTCAAGAAAAGAAACAAATGATTTATAATGCCTTGTTTGATTAGTACTGTCGCTAAAAGTTTTAAGTCAAATATTTACTATAGAAACTATATACGCATATACATTGTATACAACAATTTATAAAAATCTCTATAATTTTTTTAACAAAAATAACCCTTTAAGGAAAAAGATAGGATCAGAAACGACATAAAAATATCTACCTAGTATTTTTATCACATAATCACAGAATCCTACATATATGAAAAAATTATTACTATATTAGATATTTATATCTAAAATCTTGATCAATTGATTTGAGATGAACAGTTGGTGTCCTTGGGTTTCGGCATAACGTCTTCATAGGGCGGAACGTTGGCTTTCTTAAACTCGTCTCGTATTCTTTCTGCCTCTTGAAAAACTCTGAGAAAGTTGAGTCCCGCCAACTTCTTTAGATCGTCTACAGTCCATTTTCCGGTTCCTATCAGTTCGGCAAATAAAGTTGGGTACGAGGAGACGTCTTCCAATCCTTGAGGAACGCTAAAAGAAAGAGGGAGTTATAAAAAAAGTAAAAGCGTTATAAATATTTCATACATATAAGATACAGTGTAAGCCAAATCTATTGAATGAGTGCTTTTATTGTCGAAAACTGCTCGAAATTTTGATTGTGATAGTGTGATATAGTTAATATTTAGTAAATATTCAGGTTTTTGTTAGATATATCACATTTACTAAAATATAGAAACTTTTATAATTTTTTATAGTGCTTCATTTCTTTTATGTTATATATTTTTGAAAAAAATATTTTTATTTACTTATTCATCACATGTTTTACCACACTTTGATTCTTTAGATAGGGCAACTAACAACTAATTAATAATACTTCAAACATAATATAAAATATTTAGTACAATTGTATAACTAAAACGAGGAATTTAGAGCAGGTAAATTGAGTAGACTGTAGGGGAAGGTGGGGGAATATCGACTATAATATCGATTACCCTGCGATTATCGTTTGGACAAAAACGGTCCTATTGGGGCAATATACAGATGTTCCAAATCAGAGTGGATAATGAAACAACTTTTCTTGGAATGGTTGAAACATTTTCAGCGGCATGTTAATGCTTCTAAAGACCATCCAGTTATTTTAGTGCTAGATAACCACACAACGCATTCAAGTCTGGCTTCCTACAATTTTTGTCGCGACACCGGAATAAATCTCCTTTCACTGCCACCGCACAACTCGCACCGTCTCCAGCCTAGAGATATCACGTTTTTTTTTCTCCATTCAAGACAGCTTACTACCAAGAATGTGACAAGTATATAAAACAAAAAAAAAAAAGTGAGAGAATCAATACAACAGACGTTGCGGAACTTGTTAAAAATGCCTTTAATAGGGCTGCGTCTATTGAGAAGGCTGTAAATGGTTTACGAACCACAGGGATCTTTCCTTTCAATTCCGATGTTTTTTGTGGAGAAGAATTAATATCTATACCAGTAGTTGAACAATATCAAGATAATGTGTCTTCTCTGCCCGATACACATCGAACACCATCGCTAACACCAGTTCGCTTAGATGAATTACCAGGGCTCAGTGAAGTCCAAAATAAAAAACTGAGACCAAAAGCAGCACCATCATCAGAAGATTTTTTATCTGAATCAGAACTAGAGGAAGTTTCAGACATTGATTTGAGCGACGATAAGGATAAATCAGCTAAAAAATGAAAGTTTATCTCGTATATCTTTCAGTGAACTATGCTCTCTACCGGCACTACCAGTCAGTAGTTATACAAAAAACTAGAAGCAAGCGAACTCAATACTCGACCATTTTAACATCAACACCATTAAAAGAACAATTAGAAAATAAGGAAGAAAAAAAAAACAAAAGAAAAATGAGGTTGAGAAAGTTAAACGAACAATTGAAACACTAAGATAAAAACAGAAAAATTAGTCAAGAAGAAGACTTATGGCGTAAAAACACACCAAACACGAGAAAGCGAACTATGTGCAGTATGTTTGGATCAAATGAATTATGGTGGAGGTATCGTCTCTATGGTCTCTGGGCTTATGGAGACTGCACGGAAGCGGATACTGCTACTCTTTATATTGGCTCAAACTGTAAATGTAACTAAAAAAATATGTATTTTATACTTAAGCCTAAGTAAACTTAACCATTGAACTTGTCCATCTGTGATCGATATTTCCCATATTTGATCGATATTACCCATCTCCATTGTCGATATTACCCGATTGATCGATATAACCCGAATTTTTAGAGTTTCAAAAATATGTATTTTTAAAATATTTGTAATTATTTTATAATATTTTTGAAGCAGTAATTGGTTAACTAAATGAACTAAATTCTTAAAAGCTATAGCAAACAGTCTATATCAGTTTTGTCTTAATTAGTCGATATTCCCCCACCTTCCCTAATTCTATGCCTATGAAAAATTATTTAACTACATTGACTTATGGACAAAACTACCGAATATTTTGAAATGTCTAAATATCTTGTTGAAAAATACTATGAGTGATCCAAATATTTAAGCATTATTATTAATAAGACTAGTTTATCTTACCAACTAATAAATAGCTTTGAAGTACAAATTATAGCCTTATAAGAAATTTGCACTTATATCACCTTTATAAGTAGAGACTTTATTGTTCTGAAGCTATTTTCTTGTGGCATCTTAATGCAATTACTATATTTATTGGGAATAAGCCACAATTTATGTTTAAAATAAGTTTATTTTTGACGTTTCAATTTCCACATCAGAAATCCCTCTCAAAATACAAAACTTATAATAAATTAAACAAATTTTGTTTTTTGTAACTTAGTGAAAAATTCTTCTAATAATATTTAATTTTATGTAACTCATTCATATTAACAATTTAGACATATAATATACATTTTAAAGTAGACGACTTTAAAATAATATTGCCTATATTGCCGAGTGGCGTTTCTGGGACGACTTTATTGTAAAATAGTTTACATATAAATTTACCTGAAATCAATTTTAACTTGAGAATATCCGTCAGAAAAATCATAGACTTTAACGTAAAAATAGGGAGAAAATAGCATGTAATTTGTATTTAAAAAGACAACCACATGACGCAATAATGACAGTAATTCCACAATAAATCATGAGGAAAAAAGTCTCATAATACTATCCCGACGTGGTGAGTATTTGCTTTTACATTTAGTTTACTTTCAATAAAAACCAAATTCTGATTTTATATGTATGTTCTTTATAAACATAAATGATATATCATCGATATGTTACTGACTTACTAATAATAGTAGTTTCCTTTTATTGACTTTCTCTTTTATTATGGTTAAACACAGTTAAACAGATCCCGCTGCATTTTGCCAAGGAATTTGTGACGCAATTGGTCTCATTTCGCATAATTAGAGCAGCTTCTTTGATTTTTCTGTTTTTACCATCTGTTTCTTTTAGAACTATACTTGAATCGTTCCATTGAACCCTATGTTCATTTTCCCATGCGTATTTACATATTTGAGATACATCAAATTCACTATTTTTAATATAAGATTGATGTTGACTTATTCTAACATCTAATGGACTTATCTAATGTTTCACCTAAATAAAAATGATCGCATTCACAAGGTATTTTATAAATACAATTCTTTGTTCTTTCTTGTTCATTGTTAGGTTTAGTTTTAGATAAAATAGATCTCAATATGTTTGTTGTTTTGAATATTGTTGAAATGTTGAATTTATTTCCGATCATTTTAAGTTTTTCTGATAATCCTTTTATGTATGGTATTGTTATTTTTTTCGTATTATTCCTTGTGTATGATGTAAGATCCCGTTCTGTTGTTGTGTTCCATTTGGTCTATTTTTGAAAATTCCTTATTTATAAACGGATAAAGAATAGTATTTTTTTAATAAAACAGATGTTAACAAATGTTTCTTCACAGAACTTTGAAAGACAATAAGAAAAATTACTAAGAAAGTCATAAGAAAATACACTGAAAGCTTCGTAGAAAAACAAGAAAAGCATTAATCATTGGGAAGAAGCAAATCGTTGCCTTATCAAACGAAAACAACAGAATAAAAGACAGAAATAAAATAATACAACTCGTGACTAAATTTTACAGCGAATATACATAGCCCCTAAAACACTTGAAGAAGAAGCAATTAGTAACCAAGAAGATGTACCAGTAGTCCTTACGGAAGAAGTAGAATCGACAATAACAAAAATAAAAAGAGGTAAAGCAGCTGGAATAGATGACATAACAGTGGAACTGCTTAAATACGCTGGCAAAAAACCTGAAAAATCTTAGCAGGCATATTTACAAACTGCCTAAGATCAAGATGCATACCAGACCACTGGACTACAGCAATCATAATTCTCATTCATAAAAAATGTAGCAAAGAGAATATTAAAAACTAAAAACCTATAAGTCTACTACCAATCATATAAAAGATATTTACAAAGATCCTTAACAAAAGAAATACAAACTCATTCAATGCTTCATGGCCAAAAAGAAAGCTGGCTTTTTGATGGATTAAGTACCCTGGATCATATCCATATGCTTCGAGATCTAATGAGTAGAGCTGAAGAATATAAAATACCACTAGCATTAACCTTCATAGATTTCGAGAAGGCTTTCGATTCGATATATCCTAAGGCAGCAATAGAAACTTTGAACGACCAAGGCATTGAAAAACGGTACATAGAGACATTAGCAAATTTTCAGACAAGCAAAAGCTAATATAAAAACTTATGACACTCCAGAATTTCCCACTACCAGAGGCATCCGACAAGGAGATGTAATACCGCCAAAGCTGTCCACTGTAATTCTAGAAAATATACTCAGCAAAATTAACTGACAGAACAAAGGCCTATCCATTGATAGAGAATATCTTAACCATCTAAGATTTGCAGACAACATCGTTCTTATTGGTAATAATCCTGCAGAGCTACAAGAACTTATAAGCGATCCAAATGCAGCTAGTAATGAAGTTAGCCTAAAAATGAACTTAAACATGATAAAAACAAAAACTATGTGCAACGAGCTAGTGGAATTCTAAGATGTAATAATAAACAACACTGCATTTGAGACAATAGACGATAATGTATACCTGGGACAATGAAATACATAAATCTGGTTCTTTACTCCCAGAAATTAACAAGAATGAAGCTGGCATCTTTTGGTAAAAATGCAGTTATATTCAAATCTAGGATGCCACTCCACCTGAAGAAAAAAACATTCGATAATTGTATAATACCAATAATGACATACGGTTGCGAAACTTGGCCTCCAAATGTGTTACAAACTTAGAAATGAGTGAATCTGAAAATCTACACTAGTCGTTGATATAAATCTATTTCAACTAATTTTATAAAAATAAAGCACCAGTAATAATATATTATAATTGTTATAAAATAAAAAAATATGTTTAATCTAGATGTATATACATAAAAGAAAAAATAAGCTGTCATCTTTGTCCAAATTAAAATCCCTTTTATTTGTGATGCATTCCTTGGTATAGCTTTCATAGACTATAACTTAAAAACAAAGCCGACATAAATTAAAAAAGCCCTCTCTCTGTCAGATTAGACGACATTTTCTTAAATTCGAGAAATCGGGATTTCAGCCGTCATGCTTGATATTAATTATTTATCCTGCTTTGCGTCGCAATCTACTCTTTCTGCTGCTACCGTGGTAATATTTTTAAAGGAATGTTGATTTAGATCGAGAGAAAGAAAGGAAGTGCCTTGTTCTCCCCCTTTATTTCATTAAATACCATAATGAAACCTAAAATCTAATCCACCAATGTAAATATCAAAACGCGATAAAACAGGGGCGGTTCATAACGAAAAGGTGGATTATTTGTTGATATAGCTGACAAAAATAAAACATTTTTGAATTATATTAAGTATTATATACCTTTGTGCATTGTCGAATAATTAATAAATGATATTCAATTCTAAAGCCAGTCAGTAAATGAACAAAATTAATTAGTAATAAGGACGGTAACATAATTAATAAAAAAGGCAGAGTAACATTGAAGATCAAGCCAATATTAATTGAGGAAGGATGAAAGTTTTGTACACAATATAAATAATAAGAAAAATTTTTAAATTTACAATTTTTAAAAATTTAACAGTTAATTCTTTAATTTAAATAAAAATCGTATTTATTGATTTAAAAAAATATTGTTATTTGATACTCAGAATTTGCTCTGTATGTTTCAAAATATTGAACAATCGTTGTAGAAAACCTCACGTTTAGTGCGAGTCACGTTTGTAACATTCATTGAATTTTGATTCGTCAGTTTTGTTATTACATTTGGCTATGTAACTACTAGCCTAAAGTATTTTCCGGCCTTTTTGTCTCGTTTAATTATTATTCTCGAGAGGAAACAGTGTTGGAGGATCGGGACTTTTGCCTTTTTTATACTTTCATACTTCTACTTTCGCTGTAATGTTAAATTATATTTGATATGTAGTTTTAGAAAGACATCATCAGACGTTCATCAATGTAACTAACACTTGAAAAGCTAAAAGAAAGAAAAGCTTCCGGTATAGACGGAATACCAAACGAAATACTGAAATATTGTGGAGCAGCAATGACAGAACAATTAACAGCATTAACTAACAAAGCTAAAAAACACAATAAAATACGGGAAGGATGAAGAACTAGAAGGAACTACAGCTTACAATTAAAATTTTACAAGAAATAATAAATCAGAGGATAAGTTTAGAAAATAAATAATAGAGCTTTTGTACAGGAATATCGTGTACAGATGCAATATTCGTCATAAAGCAAATTACTGAGAAATTAATACAGTATAATAAACCAGCATTTCTGTGTCTGATAGACGTGAAGAAAGCATTTGACAGAGCAAGACTCAGAGACATAATTCATCGTCTGTATAATAGAGACATTTTCCTAGATATCATAAAAACTATCGAAAACCTCTACCAAAACAACAAAGTGGAAGTCAGAATAGATGGACAACTTAGAGAACATATAGACATAGGCAGCGGAATAAGACAGGGATACTCGTCAAGCGCTATGATCTTTAATTTAATTATGGAGAAAATCCCGAAAAGTGTCAACAAAGGAAGAGAATACATAATGGGTAACAAAGAAGTAAAAATACTCTGTTACGCAGATGATGCAATATTGATTGCTAAAGATGAAGTTACTCTGCAGAGACTAATCCACAGATATAACATAAGAGCAACAAAATTAATATGACAATCTCAACATAGAACACTTAAACCATAGTATTCAGCAAAGAACCAATCAGGTGTAAAATAGAAATCAAAGGCATCAGTATTAAACAAGCAATGAAAATAAAATACCTGGAAATTACACTGTCTAACTATGGAGAATTGGACAAAGAAGTGAGAGATCAAGTACAAAATGCAAATAAACTGGAAGCCTAATCTCGAAGAAATCTCAAACTCAATTCTCAGCCATTCTCACCTACCAAAGGAATATGAAAATACACCACAATAGTCAACGATCCCAATGATAAGCTATTTTAGACAACCTTATATCATAACCAAAATTCAACAAAAAAAAGCTCCTCTGTCAATTAAAACAATCTCAAGACCACCTCATCAAAACAGAATACAACTATATCTACAGACTAAGTTAAACGTGAACACTACCAAAGCCAATCGATCAAATTAGTTCCACTGTAGATTGGACTACCAAGAGAGCGGTAGACTCTGGAGAAAATTCAAAGTTCTGTCTAGTCTGAATACTTCAAACCCTTCTTATCTGCCATGAAACCAAAAAAACCATGATGAAAAACAAAATCTTAGACTGAGATCAACAAAAGGCACACGCCTTCAAAACACATCTCCAAAATCTCTTTATTATCCAAAATGACCCAAACTTTGATTCTGCTATTCATGAAACTAGTAAGATGCTCAATAGATGCTTGAAACCTCCAGTGATCTACATATGATCCAATAATCATTTCATGATATTCTATTCATGGCACCTGTGCATCAAGAAACCATAAATATTATCTACTTTATATGCAAAACCAACAAGTCAGGTGATAACAAGATCCCCGTAAACATTGTGAAACAACTTTCAGCAAGCATCAACCTCACCCTGACAAAAATAGTCCATGCGCCGCTAAAACTCTACTACTTTTCAAGCCTTTGGAAGGTAGTTAATACTAATTGCTCCCTAAATAAGGCAAATCCCTAACCATCCTCAAATTGTTTAGGTCGAAATCTCTACCCAACGTTCCAAGTAAAGTCTTCG
This sequence comes from Diabrotica undecimpunctata, assembly GCF_040954645.1. Taxonomy (NCBI): domain Eukaryota; kingdom Metazoa; phylum Arthropoda; class Insecta; order Coleoptera; family Chrysomelidae; genus Diabrotica; species Diabrotica undecimpunctata. The sequence goes on along the minus strand of NC_092805.1, from coordinate 146,071,328 downwards.
AAAGGATTCTCAAGAAGAGACTCGTAAATTTCAGTATAGAAAACAATATTATTCCCCGTTCAAATCTGGTTTTCCAGAAGGTAGTTCACATTTGCCGCGCTAACTGAAATCGTTATTATCTAATTATAATCATATAATAATTATAGATAATAAATTATCTAATTTACTAATGTTTGTATTTTGAGAACGATTTCCGAAGTGGGAATTGAAACGTCAATAAATGTACTTTAACCTTTAATTGTGGCTAATTCTCATTTAAATAGTAATTACTTAAAAATGCCACAAGAAAATAGCTTCAGAACAATATTAAAAATCAATTTTTTTTAAATATATTAATGTTTTGTATTTTGAGAACGATGAAGTGGAAATCGACACATCAAAAATAAACTTATAGCAATTACAACACATTTAGAACAAAATTAAAAACACTAGTAATATAAGTAGATGACAAACTTTAAGTAGTTACAAACAAACATCAAGTGTATTAATGTAATCAATTGACCCTCAAGTTGCAAACAGGAAGTCTTCAAGGCTACTATTATAGGATCTTAAGGGACACTCTACAATAATGTGGTCGATGGTTTGGTTCTCCCCACAGTCACATTGACGAGACGGGTTCTTTCCCCATTTGTGTAGCATGTATGCACATCTGCCATGTCTGGTTCGGATTCTATTTAGAGTGGACCATGTTTTGCGTGGAAGATCAAAACCTGGGGGCTTGTGGGTAATGCAGGGCATGTTATTTTGCCATGCGTTCCATTCTTGGGACCTTGCATTAGTGATGTTGAACTCCTCATGTATCATTCTTGCCGTTTTCATTGGTGGTTTTCTAGAACGGAGACGGGTATTTTGTGCATCCCTCGGTATCTTGGTGGATCGGCAGGTTTATATTGTTCATGATCTTTTTATATTCACGAGTAAGTGCGTCAACTCGTCGTAAATGTGGAGGTGGGATGTGACTTAATACTGGAAGCCATTGGGTGAGAGTTGATTTAATTGTACCAGCTATCATTCTCATAGTGCTGTGCAGCTGAGTGTCGACCTTTTTTGCATGTGAACTGTGTAGCCAAACTGGAGCACAATATTCAGCGGTCGAGAAAACAAGGGCTAAGGTAGTAGAGCGGAGAGTGGAAGCCGATGATCCCCAGGTGGTAGCGCAGAGCTTCTGTATAATATTATTTCTTGTACTCAACTTTTGGGCACTTTTTGTTAAATGCTCTTTAAATGATAGCGTTCTGTCTAGTGTTACGCACAGGTACTTCGGTGTTTTGTTGTGGGTAAGTGTGGTATTTTCAAACCGTATGTTGAGTTCCTTTCCAGCAAGTTTATGGTTCAGGTGAAAGCAACTAACTTCTGTTTTGGATGCATTTGGTTGAAGTCGCCACTTGCGAAAGTATTTGCACAATATATATAAGTCTGCCGTCAGAAGTTCTTCAGACGTTTCTAGTGTTCTGCATCGTGTAGTGAGGGCCCAGTCATCGGCGTATCTGAACTTTTTTTATTGTGTTTCCGGCATATCTGCTAGCTATAAGCTAAATAGTAGTGGAGAGAGTACGGACCCCTGTGGTAAGCCATTCTTAAGTTTCTTTGTGTGGGGTGATATCTGTACCCATCACTACTTGAAACATTCGGTCGTTGAGCTTGCTATCTATTAGGCGTGCTATTGGTTTACAGGGGATTGCACGGAGAATTTTGTATATAAGGCCCTCTCTCGATACTGTATCGTAAGCTGCCGAGAGATCAATAAATGCCGCTGAAGTTTTAAGTCTTCTTTTAAAATTAGGGACACCACTCCCTAATTTTCTTAGTAATGACCATGCCTGTCTGCTTGATTTCTGGAAGTTTAGACTTTCTACTGTTTCGGTCCACTTTTGGCTTCTAGCGGCGTTTAGGCTGTACAGTAGTTCATCTGCTATTTCTTGGTCGTCAGTTTCAAGAAAGCTCTGATATAATTCCTCGCTATTTTCCGATCAGCCAGGGATATATTCTTTGCGATAGCCTCTTGGTATGTGTTTTTTGGCTACACTTAGCACGGCATCAACAAATCTGTGGTAGTTTTTGATATTAGGTGTTTTCTACCTTAGGCATTTATCCAGATCAGCAGAGAAGTCAATCCAGTTGGCCTTTTTAAAATCCCACCTTGGACGATAAAAATAGTAATTGCATTGGGATGGCTACAGGAAAATGGCTTTAATTAGAATGTTATTAAACCACACCTTTAATTGTTGTTATGGATCAATCATGTTTTAGGCTTTTTGTAATTTTTCTTATTTTTTACTACTTGGTTTATAATACTTAATTACTTGTCAGTTCTGGAAGATTAATGAGAACAGATACAAAAACAAAACAAACATTACTCTTGCAGGTATTCTAAGATTGATTATTCCGATAATATTTCTAAAATAAATATATTGTTGTAACGTCACTGGTAGAGGAAATGAAAAATGTCTTATTTCCTCCTATTTTATTCCAGTACAGCCCAATTCTGATGGGACCGTATTTACCAAATTAATAAAACCCGACACAGCAGCATTCGGTATAAAAAGGAATGTAAAGAATTTTCGAAAAATTAACGAGGATCGACATAACTAAGCTTTAAAAATTCCGATAGCGAAAAAAGCCCTAAAATTGGATAAAACCGCCGTAATAAAGATGAGAGGTATGGATGGATCTCTTTTTTTCGAAAACCAGCTTTAACATCATATCGGATATGGAAAATTAAGTTACTGTTTTGACATAACATTCAAATAAATACGAGTAATATAAAGCCACATAAAAATATAAATATATATTGCCAAACAGACTACTACCAAACAAATACATTACAGAAAAATAAATATCAAAGGTATTATTTGTCAAACTTATCGATTTTGTAAAGGTCGTCTTACTGCTCATATAAATGACAAGTCAAAACATTCATGTACCTTACTTTAACACGCTATCATTATCATTACTATTGTATTTAAAAAAATTTGATTTTGTTTTGGGATATTTTCATTTCGCGTGATCTTAGAGTTTTTTGTTTCGAAATATTAGCTCTTATTTAAATAGTATAGTCGCAATATTAATCGAATGGAGGTTTTACGTATTCTTGGTTTTGATTTTAATTCCAGATGTTGTTTCTATATATTAAGTCTCTTAATACACCTATAGCATTTTTATTTCACCCTCTAAATCATAAGAACCGGAAAAGGTTCTTATTCCTTTTGGGTTCTAAAATTACTAAAGTAAATAACTTTTGAGTCTGCTTATAATTAGCCAAGTGCGCTTTCGAGAAGAAATATTAACTGTCTCGCTTAATTCGTTTTATCTCTTTTCCGCCTATAGAGATTTTAAAGTAAATCGACTATCTTACTCAAGTAAGTTCTCGCATGGACTATCAACGCATGGAATAAATAGAAATTCTCCTTAGAACATTTTCACTTATTCTGGCCAAAAAGTTGGTCCGTATTTTGCCGCAGACGAGTACTTTGCAAGTAAACAAAATTGAGAACAATAACATCAGAATTAAGTAATACAAGCATTTAAGTACACATCATTTAAACAGATGCAATAGCAGCTATCCAGAAATTAAATTAAGTGTTTGAAGTAAGTGCCATGCTCATAAGAGGAAAGTAGCAGAATGCTTTGTAAATTTCTTAGTTAATTTAAAAACCTTACATAACAGTTAAGTTAACGAAACGTTAAGTTTTGCAGACGATCAAGTAGTGATTGCACAAGACCAAGACGACCTCAGCTACATGATGAAGAAACTACAAGAAGAATATACCAAGGCTGGCCTAGATATTAACCTCGCGAAAACAGAGTACCTATCTACAAGTGAAGAAGACATAGAAGATCTACAGATTGATGACAACGTAACAATCAAAGGAAAGGATAAATTCAAATACCTGGGGTTTATAATCACGAAAAAGGCAACAACAGAGGAAGAAATTACACAAAGATTAGGACAAACAAGAACAGCAATCCGACAACTTAACTCAGTATGGTGGGATAGACACCTAAATATGAAGACAAAAACGCAGATTTATAAAACATTAGTGCGAAGTATTATGACATATGGGACTGAAAACTGGATCATAAACAAGACAAACAGCAATAAGATAGTAGCAACAGAGATGGAATGCCTGCGTAGATGCTGCAGAATAACAAGAATGGATAGGAGAAGTAATGACGAAATAAAGCAAAGAACATCAATAGAAACAGACATACTAACCATATATAGAACAAAAAAGACTAAAGTGGTATGGACATGTAAGAAGAACTAGCGACAGCAGATGGATAAAGAGAATAACCGAATGGAGCCCGATAGGAAGGAGGAAAAGAGAACGACCCCGAAAATCCTGGAGGAACGAAGTAGACGACGCCATGAGTAAGAGAGGACTAAACGATGGAGAATGGAACAACAGAGAGAGATGGAAACGGTTGAGCGAGGGAAGGCAGTATATACTGTAGAATCCCTATATATATGTATATATATATATATATATATATATATATATATATATATATATATATATATATATACGAAACAATTGGATATACAATGCTAAATATTTTCTATTGGTGAACGAAGGAAACATACCTACCATTTTTTAATGGTGTATGTCCCACATGTTTGAAGTTATACTTCTATACGCGCGCTCCACGTTGGAAATTTGTATGGGAGTGAATCTGTGAAATCATTACATATGTAAGATAATGAGTAAGAGAGAGACAGAAGATATATTTTCTCTCTCTTCCTCTCTCGAATATAAAAATATTCCTTTTGATAATATAATTTAATATTATATATATTATATAAAGATATATATACATATAATATTATATATATAATAAAATATTTATTAATATTATTATTTATGTAATATGTTTTGTATTATTTATTAAATGTTCATAATTCTATTAGTCTTTTGTATTTCAAAATAATAATCTCAATAAATCACTGTATGATCCAGAACTGTCAGTTTTGAAATACGTTTGTGTCATGTCCTCGGTAGTATAGTAGTCAGTATTCCCGCCTGTCAGGCGGGAGACCAGGGTTCGATTCCCAGTCGGGAGGACTTTTTTATTAATATTATTAATATTATTACATGGTAAATTAAACATATATGCGTAAGTAGAAAAGTTATGTATATTATTGTCATTTTTAAATACTTATGAATATTGCATTTTAATTTGTATTGTATTATTATATTAATAACAAAATAAACAATGAATTTTACTGCAGAGTATGTGTAAAAAAATTTTTGCATTCAACTCCTTTCATATATATATGAAAATAAAAATATACATTTTCATCAAAATATTGATTCAATCCTTCATTTACTATACTCGTATTACAGGTCAAAAGTTGTTTATTAATTGTTAGTAAATTGTTATTAATTATGTTTCTCTTTCTGTGTCTTTCTATGTCTTACCTATAGCATTACATATGTAATGATTGTGCAGATTGACTCCCAAATAAATTTGTAACGGCGAATGCGTGTATAGAAGTGTAACTTCCACCGGCAGTCCCACTGGACTGCCACACCGGTTTTTTTTTTATTTTAGAATAACTTTTTATTCAGCTATACTTTATTAGATAGTAAGTTATCATACCGATATATCATGATATTCTTTTAACTGAGGTAATGTCATAATCTTTTTGTTTATTTTTGCTATTTAAATTTACACTTCAGCTTTACCCAGTTATAGATGTATTCCAAATAATTCTAGAAATATTTGTTAAAAAACTCTTTGTCTAAACTTACATTTTTGATTTTGCTGTTTGCATTATTTGATTTATGTCTATTTTGCTAATATGTTGGAATTCTATATTAACTTTTACTTGGATGAACTTTTAAGAAATAAAAAATATTAATTTGTGGCAATTATTTATTTATTATATTACTCTCTCATAATCTTGATTTTTTTGGGAGATAGTAAGATAATTCTGACAGAAATGTAGTGGCAATATAAGGTAAGTGTATTTGTTTTCCTTACAACATAAAGTCCCAAATATTAATGGGCACTTACCACGGTTCACTGCTGGATCTAAAACTACGCATGGTACTGGATAAGAGACATGTAATTATAACAAATCTTAAAGCCTAAATCAATATATTTCTCTGTTTTCGAAGCTTTTGCTTTGGTGGACATAATTTGCAGGATCTTTTGGTTGGATATTTAGGTCATTTACAATATGCCAATTATTAAAACATTTTTTTCTTTCTTTTATATTGTTGTTTAAACTCTCATCATGTCATATTCTCATGTCCAGTAATATTCTCCAGTTCCTTAATAACTTGTATGACCTATTTGTTTCAACTCATCGTTCGTCAGCTTCTCTGCTAGTAGAATAGTCAGAATTAAGATTTGTAATACTTATTATTTTTGGGGTACTTATAATACAATTATTTTTCACGTGTTTTTACTAGATTGCTAAGTCGTGTTTTGTCAATGTTTTTTTCGAAATTCCTGTTGTTCCGAAAATGTTTAACCCATTCACTAAAAATCATAAAAAGTTTACGTAATTTAAGTAATGATTAATGTGTAAAAGCTACAACTTTATTAGAAGAGGAAAAAGTAAGCGTTACTTGGACAATTCTTTTTAAATATCAGCATCAACTATGCTCTCAACTCGCAACTCAGTTTGACCGAAATATACGTCACAAAATATGGTAAGAGTAGAAAGGGCCCATCAATTTAACTTGATGGGTCACAAGTAAAAGTGATTTAAAGAGCTAAGCTTTCAACTCCTGATTGTTAAACTTTCTTCATTAACAAATTCTTAACCAAAATGAAAAGAGTATATTGAGTGGAAAATCTGCCATTGTACCTTAGAGTAAGGTCGTAGAGTGATCACCATGAAGTTAATATGTCTTCTTAATCTGTTAATACATCTTGTCTTCTTCATTTAAAGGTGGCATTTTTTTCTCTGCCACACAGGCCTTTCATCTTTTCTTCGGGTTTTTTCTATCTCTCTTTTTCTCTACTTTTAAAAGCTCTATCCTTTGTCCCACATTCTCATTTCTCATTTCAACCTCCACCGTAATATTTATTTCAGCTACCTCGATCTTCTTTTTTCTGAACGATCTTTATAAGTCACACTTCACCACTGTACACCAATGCAGGCCTCATCACACTCTTGTATATCTTTCTTTTCAAAAATTTTTTTGATCATAGAGTACCCCGCTCATTAGCTTCTAGTTAAATCAACCAGAATATATATCCTGTGGGCAATTCTCGAGCTGGTGTCCAATTTTCCGTTAAGTAGAAGCGATTTTTTCACTTGTCCTAGTTTTTCCTCAAGTAATTCGATATGCCCAACTATTCCTGTTCCTCCTAACCACATATACTCCGCTTTCGACTTATCAACTTTAAGTCCTCCTTAATAGCTCTTCTCTAACCCTCCAACTTCTCTTCAAATACTTCTTTCCTCCTTAACTAATATGATCATCCGCATGAATGATCTGCAAAGAGCATTAGCCCAACAGCCCCTTCCCCTTCTCTGTTAGTACATCTGTAACAAGATTATACAGGGAGGGCCTCAGTGAAGAACCTTAATGCAAACCAAAGGTCATCGGAAAACTTTCGGTCAATCTGACAGAAGTCCTTACTTTGGTGTAAGCTCACTCGTACATGTTATTCACGAGTTTTACGCATTTCGCAGAAACCCATTTCACTCTCATCATTGTGTGCGACATTAACTTTATTCCTCTATAGTTCGTACAGTCCTGAATGTCCCCTTTATCTTTATACAGTCATCATCACGCTCTCCCTCCATGCATTGGGCATTCTTTCGCTATATATCCTACTCACACCTTTTGCCAGAACACATCAATTCCTTCCTCTCCTAGAGTCTTCCAAACCTCCACAGGTATTCCATCAAGTCCTACTGCCTTACCCATGCCCACTGTCCATGGTTTGTAGTAAATCAAAACTTTATTTGATAAAGTAAACTAAGATCCCTTGTTGTATTAATCTAGAAACAATATTTTACACATATTGTTCAAATATAATGAGATACATCAAATATAAGAAGATTTTATAGCAGCCAGAGGTAAGTTAGAAAGCAACAATTTAGTTTGAATTATTTACATTTTTAAAATAAAATTTTCGTCACTCATACTATTAGAATTCAAATAAAATCTGAGGAGAATAGATAACTACTATTCACAGGAAACAAATAATAAGTCAATATAAAATAAAAACTTGCTGCTGTTCAGACCAAGCTTAAAATAATTTCTACAAAAACTCAACGGGCAAAATGTACTTACTAGTTTATGCCGTCGTATCCTGCTCCAATACCAACGCTATCCACACCGGCCACTTCTCTGATGTGATTTATATGGGCTGCAAAACAAAAACAAACTGAATTAATTCAGAAAGCACCAAAGAGGTAAAGAACGTGGTTTGCTCTGAGCTATCCTTACACAGAGGCGGAGCCTAACATATTTTAAACAATCATATTGCAAAATCTAACTTTTTCTAGCACTAATAATATAGTTAAAATCATATTTTAAAAAAACTTTATTTAGGCTTCTTTCGTATTCACATAGGATATAAGCAGACGTTATCTAGCTAAGAAAGAAAAAAACATCTTTCCTGTCATAAATATGCCCTTTATACCATTTTTAAGGAAATCACCAAGTAATAAGAATGTGGAATACAAATAAAGAGTCAATGCAGAATGAAGAGTCTTAGTCTTCATGAGGATCAATGTTTTCAACCATGGAGTAGGGGATTATTATGACAGGGCCGTAAAGTTTTGGTAAATTTGAAAAAAATATAATGTATGAGAAAAAATAATGTCTAACAATGTGTAAAATAATAATCGTGATTGATTTAGATAAAAGCGCGTGTTAAAAAATTCGCATTTTAAATAATTATAGTATACAAATTTGAGTGTGTGAGTTTAGAAGTATTAATGGGCATACGCATGTGTTTTTTAAATTAAACTTAATTGTTGTTGTTACACGTGGCTAACAGTGAGTGAGCGCATATCTATTAAATTGGTTAAACTAAACTAAAAATTAGTTAACGACGTATTTGATTTGAAGCTTGTACCATTAGTAGAACAAGCTACATTTATGTGTCACCCTCCCGAATTTCTTGTCGTACTGTAGTTTGCAGATGTTCACATGCATAAATTGAAGTAATTGATATGTTGTAGGCTAGGAGCGCTATATCGAAATGTACTCTACTGTATCAGCAGTCATCATTTCGGCGCTAAATAAACAACATTTTGAAATTACAAAAACTTTGTTTTTTTAGTCTAAAAATATGTATATGAAAATTATAGAACATTTAAGGATTATTATAATGGTATGATAGTAAGGGAAAGTCGCCTAATATTGGATATTTAAATAATTTTCAATAATACATTATCTTAAAACCTGTTAAGAGTTTTTTCTAATTAAGTGAACAAAACTAAAGGTTTCTAACATAAAAAATTCTGTGTAAACCAAATAGTTCCATTGAATACTACTAGATGGAATCATATAATTATATTCATAAGGAAAATAAAATTACTGTATTTGGTTGTATATCATGAATTCATGAATCATAAAAACTTTTATTTAAAAAATCCTTTATAAAAGGTATATAATTATAATACAGTGATGAGTGCCTTAAGAACCGGCAAAATAACGCAAAAGATAGAAAACATAATACGTTGTGAAATAAAAAGAGATGAAAGTAGTAGAGGTGGGAAACTATCGATAGAAACCTCTAATTTACATTACATTATATTAGGACTATCGATAGTTTCCCACCTTTAGACGTTAGATTATGAGCTAGTTGCCTTCAGTCATAATATCTATTACAAGTATGACGTCGAACATTAACATTTTTTAAATTTCGCATAAAGTAAAAAAAGCAAATGTAAATAAACAGTTTAATTAGTAGTAATTTGATAATTAATTCTGTGTTGACGAATACAGAATAACAAGCTATGATAATTATTCTGTATTGAGAAGAGTGTATGCGACGTCTCAAATCATAGTTTATTTTTGATCAATACTTTAATTTTGGATAAAAAATACTCCTACTTAAACTGTTTTTACTTACATTACGTGATACGTATTACTATGACTGAAGTCAACCAGCTCATAAGCTAACCTCTAAAGGTGAGAAATTTTCGATAATTCTAATGTAATGTAAAGTAAATTATAGGTTTATACCGATAATTTCTCACCTCTACTACTTTCATCTCTTTTTATTTCACAACGTATTATGTTTTCTATCTTTTGCGTTATTTTGCCGGTTCTTAAGGCACTCATCCCTGTATATACAGTAAGATGCAAATGTATGGAATAAATTCATTCTTTCAGAAACAGACGACTTTAAAAAAAATCTTAAAACACATCAATTTTAATTTTTGAATGACCATCAACTGATATATGTGTTGGACATTACGTCATCAGTGTCGGCGTAATGACGTAATCGACGATTTTTTTAAATACAAACCGAGGTGACGCGACAGCTCATTTGAAAGGTCTGCTTATCGTCTTTGCAACGATGTAATCACTTGAATATTTATTTCTACAGGGTTGACCAAAATTATGAACTTTGTTATTTAACATGGAATTACAATAAATATTCATTCACTGAACTAAAATATACTAAGAAACTCCACTGGGAATAAAACAAAATAATGTTTTCAGCTGGTTCCGAAAAAAAAAATACATTGATAACAAACAATGCTACATTATAATCTGAAATTAATTATTGTAGTAAGTATTCCAAGTTATTTTTTAAAATAATTTAAATTAATATTGTCATTAACTCGTCTTTATTTGTCAATAATCTGTGAGTCTGTCAAATAATAAACGTCAAATTTTTACTCTTAAGCATTAATAACAGTACTTACAAAACTGAAACTAACAGAAACAGAACGAATCCAGATTTTAATCATGATTGGTTATGGAGATAGAGTGAGGACTCAAGCAGAAGTTCGTATTTTATTTAATGGAAATGCTACTCCAATCGTGAAATAATTACTCAATCAACAGTAAGTAAAATTGAAAAAAAAAATTAGAGAAACGGGCCGTGTTAAAGATCTTCCCAGAAGTGGTACAAAATCAATATCCGAAACCAAGAAACTGGACGTTGTACTGGCGTTTCAAGAAAATCCCCATACCAGTTCTAGATAGGTCGCACTAGATAATAATGTCCACCAATCAACTGTTGTAAGAGTGCTAAAATAGGAGAAGGGGCATCCATACAAAGTACATCTGTTCCAGGAGCTATTAGAAAATTACTTTGATAGAAGAATCGAATTCTACGAAACCGTTATGGAAAAATGTAACAGAGATCAGGGTTTCATACAAAAGGTACTTTTTTCTGATGAAGCGTCTTTTATGCTGAACGGTCACGTAAATCGCCAGGCATATCGATACTGGGCACGTGAAAATCCACATTGAATGGAAGAGTATAGGACACAATATCCCGAGAAGGTAAATGTTTGGGCCAGCATTATAAACAATCAAATTGTATATTTTGAGGAAAACTTAACACTGCTTCTCGTTATCTAGAATTTCTTCATGTTTCTTCTCGTTATCTAGAACATGATGGGGCTCCCCGACACTACGGCGTTGAGGTACGAAATTATCTTAATAACGTTTTCCCAGGTAGGTGGATAGGTATAAGGGGGCCCATCGAATGACCACCAAGGTCTCCAGATTTAACTCCGTTAGACTTTTTTTGTGGGGATATTTAAAGAGCAGAGTGTATCAAAATCGACAGAATAATGTAGATGAGTTGAAAAAGCGCATCAGAACGGAAATTGCACAAAAAACACCTGAAGTCATCAAAAACGTTAGGAAAGAATTTATTGCCCATCTTACATATTGTATTATTGCCGAAGGTCGTCAATTTGAACATTTGTTGTAATTTAATTGTATTTAAGTAAACATTTATTGTAAGTTAATTGTATTAATAAACCAACAGTGTTTATGAATTCAATTCTTTTTTATCAATTGCTTTATGATATGAGTTTAAATAAAATATATGGTGTATATACAACGCTTATTTCACAAACAAATTGACTGATCTTTTTTATTTTCTTTCTGTGATGTCATGCCAACGGATACTGACTTAGTCTCCGGATTGTGTTCCCGAAACAATGTCCAATTTTCCAAAACACGTGTGGCTATGCTTCCTCCCTCCAAAAACTGTTACACAAAAAACAGCACTCATTCAGTTTCTCTCCAAATTAAAAAAAAATCACCTCCGACTCGTTTTACAATAATAATAATGGAACTCTTTCCGCAAATTGCGTCTCCCGCCTCTATTGGTTATCTTGTACAAACTTCTTTCCTTTTCTTACAGATTTAGGAGTCTCTTCGCACACAAGAATTTTGAGAATTTCTACCTGGGTCTCGATTCGTCTACAACTATTGTGCTCACTAACTTAAACTTAAACACAAAAACTTCTACTTCTCTACACACTGTTCTCAAACTGGACTTCTTTTTGTGGCTATTAAAAACAGAATAATGATTCCACACACAGTTTTTAAAGTGGGCTTCTGTTCTCGATTTTAAAAACACAATTCTTTAAATCTCCTGGTTCAATTTTCAAGTTGATTGTCCTATTCTCCTCCCCTTGTACTTTCTAGCCAATCAACATTCATTCATACAAATTCATTCCACTACCAAACTTCAAATTTTCCTAATTTTAAATTTCAAGAAATCAAGCATGTTTACTGTAATTGGTTTTTCCCCTAATTAACAGGACATGATATCGACTAAGCTTTCTTTAGTTTTGTTACAGGCAAACGCCTCTTTGTAAAAGATAACATCTATTCATAGCATTACCTTCGAAGAAAATAATATACAACCCATACTATATCTAACATTAATTTTGAACTCTTATCTGCTACAAAACCATGTATCATTATTTGTAAAATTTTAAACAATACTTTCTTACTTTCTAAATAATCCCGAATTATTTTTCTATACAAATGTTCTTAGAAACTATTCACTGTTTTAAATCGACTGTTCTCCGAAAACACTTATTACAAATAAAACATATTTATAAATTTTTAACCTATATAGGGTCTTGAATATTTATCACCTCATGGTATTTTTAAAATAAGATTAAAGAACATTATCTGGTTAAACGCTTACCAGGTTTACATGATAGAAGCCACTAAATACGTAGGTAAAAACCATTTAAATATTGTTAACTTTGTTAATGAACACAGATTTGTCGATAAATTTAAATGATCTCGTTTTAAACAAATTTACTTCATGGCAACGTAAGACTTCCAGGAGTTGCGAACCCGAGACAAGGTGTCTCTATGGATCCTCGATAGTAACTGATTAAAATGACATCTTTATGAAGGATGTATGAACAAAGCAGTCCATGTAACTTGAATTGTGTGACTTCATTCTTCTCCAGCACTCCATCTCAAAGGGATCAATTTGTTTGCCCTCGTATCTGCGAAGAGTCCAAGTCTCTGCTCCATATAGAAATATTGAGAATACAAGGGCACTTACTAGTCCCATCTTGATATTTTGAAAGACAGATCTGTCTTTCGTGAGTTACACTAGACCCGAGATAGATAAAACTGTCCACTATCTGGTATTACTGTAATATGTTAGTCAGTTGAATAGTGTGGATTCTGTAGACCATCATTATTTTTGTCTTAGCTTTCTTTCTTTCTTGCTCATTTGCTGCTATAGGTGTAGTGTCATCAGCAAATCTTAAATTGTAGATTTTCCTACCAGCCACTGTTACTTCACCGGCTCATCCATCTAAAGCCATCCTCATGACATGTTCACCATAAATGTTGAAAAAGTCAGGTGACAACACGCATCTTTGTCTAACACCTCTCTTGGTCTTGAATCGGTTTGAGAACTTCTGATCTGATCGTACTGTTGCTATACTAGACTGGCATGCCCATTTTTATTAAAATAGACCACAGATTTGTCCAGCTTACACAATCAAATACCTTTTGGTAGTCAAAGAATCATATAATCATAGGTACTTGAAATTCTCTACACTTTTCAAATAAGTTGTCTCAGGGTCAGGATTTGTTCCCGTGTACCTATACCCTTTACAATCCCCCCTTGTTCCTGAGGTATTTGGTAATGTAGATAAGTTTTAATTTGTTTTTGGTGATATGCAACAAGAATTTACTAAAATGTGTTATTACTGTTATTAGTGACAGTGTGCGGTAGTTTTCACATCTGGTAGCAGTTCCTTTTTTGCGTAGAGGGATATAAATTAAGGTATACCAAACAGATGGCCATTTTTTGAATTCCAAACAGTGACACAGATAGAATGGATAATATGTAATTCTTTGTTACCTAGTAACTGTAGTATGCCACCTGACATTAAATCAATGCATGGGGATTTATTTTCCTTTATCGATTTAATTACGATGGAAATAACTAGAGTAATAGAAGAAAACAAAAGCTTGAAAGTACTCAGACAGAGCATGTCCATTGGAAGAAAAAACGTCCACAAATTAAGAAATGAACAGGGGCAAATCATTGAGGATAGAGTTCAAATTATGAACACGATAGAGAGTTTTTATAGACAACTATATAAAGAACAGCAATGCAACCGGAGTGGATCATTACCAAAGATAATCGTGGCTGGAAAAAGATTATGGCAGGTCCTTGCCAAACTATTCACTAGATGTTTGCAGGAAGCAATAACACCAACCCAGTGGTATAACGCAGAAATTATCATACTTCATAAAAAAGGGGATGCTACCGACCTGAGGAATTACAGGCCCATAAGTCTACTTTTACATATTTATAAACTATTTACAAAAATAATTATGAAACGACTAGAAAATAAATTGGAATTTTATCAGCCCATAGAACAGGCGGGTTTTAGAAAAGGCTATGGAACAAACGATCACCTACTGGTAATATAAAATCTTATAGCACTGAATGCACTTATGCACTGAATATAATGAACCACTAGCTTTAATATTTGTCGACTATGAAAAGGCATTCGACACCGTAAATCAACAAAAAATGTTGGAAGCCTTGACAGAATGCCGAATTGACTATCGGTATATAAATATAATTAAACACATATACCAAAACGCAACAGCCAGTATTAGAGTGGGTGATCATCAAACGAAGAAATTTCCGATACAACGTGGAGTACGCCAGGGGGACACCATATAGCCGAAACTGTTCACTACGCTTTTGGAATATATATGTAAAAGGGCAAAACTGACCGACAATGGCATAAACATAAACGGAGAAAAGCTTAGCCATCTAAGGTTTGCAGATAATATTGTACTACAGATGATGACAAATCTTGTAGTCAGCGAAGATATATGCATAGGAACAAGATCCATAGACCAGGTAATGGCCTATAAATACCTAGGTCATGAGATTCGCATAGGAAAAGATAACCAAACCGTTGAGCTTCTCCGTCGTATAAGACTGACTTGGGCAGCCTTCGGCAAGCTGAACCATATTTTCAAATCATCTGATATACCAATATGCCTTAAAAGAAAAACGTTTAATCAGTGTGTTTTGCCAGTGTTAACTTACGGTGCGGAAACGTTGATCATGACAAGGAGAACAGTTCAAAAGATCCGTGTGTGTCAAAGGGCGATGGAGCGTGCTATGTTGGGCGTTTCACTACGAGACAAGATCCCAAATCGTCAGCTACGACAAAGAACAGGAGTGGCTGATGCAGTAGAGAGAGTAGCAACACTTAAATGGAACTGGGCAGGTCACGTGGCTCGAATGACAGATAAAAGATGGAAAAGCGAATACTGGAATGGAGAGCAAGAGATGATGTCTACCGAAGCAGAGGTCGTCCACCAACACGTTGGACTGACGATCTAAAACGTTGTCATAGGAATTGGATGCAAGAGGCACAAGATCGAAATAGATGGAAAATTATGAGGGAGATCTATGTCCAGCAGTAGATAAGCGAAGATTGAATGATGATGATGATGGTGATCGATTTAATTGCATATTTGACTTCAGTGAGTAAGACAGTACGTTCTCTAGGGAAGTCAGAGCGCCACTGATTTTCTGCTGGTGTCTCGTTATTTTTATATAGCTCGCCACACTAGTTTTGCCACGTTTCCAATATTTCGTCAGTATCGGTCTTTAGATTACCTTCCTTATCTATTGCAGACTACGTTTGAAATTTAAATTCTCTGGTAAGGAATTTGATATTCTAAAATAAATCCCTCGGTTCATTTCGACAGCCATGTTCCTCCATATCTCTGCATATTTAAGAGATGTAGCGTTGTCAGCGTTGTCTTTGCGGCACTGTATTCTGATTCCTTTCGGTAAAGTTTTGTATTCATCGTTTGTTCCGTATCTAGTTTTATGTTCTTTTCTGCGTTGAATTTACAGTCCACGTATTATCAGATATCCACGGTTTACGGCCCGTGGAAACCGCTGCATTACGGTCTGCTGAAACCGCTGTCTTTTGCAGACTCGATTACCTTATCTTTGAGATAGATCCCAGTGCTCTCAGGGTCACTATTTACTTGTTCTAAAGAAAGAGCTTCTTCTAGATTTTGTTAAAACTCATTGATTTTTGATAGATTTAGAGACATGACTTTTCTTAGGGATCTTTTGGGGACTTTAAAACCAAGTCAAACGTTCAATACCATGAGTTGATGATCGCTTCCACAGTCTGTACCAGGATATGTTTTACAGTTGATGGCCGACGACTTTCATCTTGATTTAGATGTAGTCTCTTTGATTTCTTGTTCGTGCATCTGGGCTGCGCCATGTATGTAATCTTCGTGGATGATGTTGATAGAACTTGTTTGTAATTGTAAGATGTTATTTTTCACAGAACTCCATTGGACGGTCGCCATTCTCATTTCTTTGCCCCAGTCCATTTTTGTCCAGCACTCCTTGAATATTTTCTCAATTTCTCTCAACACTCCAAATTATCATTAGTTTACGATTCGGAATAGCGCTAACAGTTTCTTCTAGGTGACCATAGAACCTGTTGATGTCTTCTTCTTGTGCAGCTGTTGTAGGTGCATATATCTAGATAAGGTATATGGTATTGGTGGATATTCTTATTTTAATGGATATTATCCTATCATCAACAGTATTATATCCAATTACACAGTTGTTCAATTTAGAGGGTACAATTATTGCGACTTCATTTGTACTTGTATTATTTAGGCCTGAAAAATAGACGACGTTTTACAATGCCTTTTACCTCTCTAGTGAGTTTCTGAGAGTCCCAGTACCGAAAGATTGTGGTTTTCCACTTCTTTTTCAATTATGTGCAACTTTCCAGGATTTTGGATCAATCTCTGGAAGTTCCATGTAACAATTCGCTGACATTTTCTTAAATTGAGTGAAAATTTGAATTCAGTCGCACAATTTCTGCCAGGTGCCTGGTCCCTTACACCTTGGCAGCCGGTAGCAATTTCACACGAACCAATCCAGAACCGAGATGGGGCCGAGCGTGAGTCGTATAAAACAAATGTATAGAGGATCTCATAGATGCGCCATATATGTGATCTTATAGATAAATGTTTGTAATATGTGTCCCATATTAAATAGAGAGCATGTACATATAACCTTTGAGGTCAGAATCCATGTTGATCTTCTGCTAATGTGAAAATATTTGATTTTATGAATTATCACTTTGGTGGTCGTGTTTAGATGGTTTAGGCAGTTTTAGAATCATTTTTATAAGATTTATTTTTCTATAATTTAAAGGATTCTAAAGGCTTATGGAAAGGCTTTTGACAAAGTCAAACACGTGCTCTTGCACATGCTCTAGATGAAGCACAAGAAGGAATAAAAGTCAATGAAAAAATCGTGAACAATATCATGTATGCCGATGATACAGAACTGATTGCTGGTAGTGAAGAAGAACTACAAATTCTGTTAACCAAAGTAGTGCGAGAAGGAGAACTATACGCCTTAAGGTGAATGTAAAAAAAACCAAAACAATGGTAATTTCAAAAAAACACACAGCAGTTATAAACATACTAGTCAACAATAATCTAGTTGAACAAGTGAAAAAGTTTAAGTATCTAGGCTGTTGGATACATGAAACCTTAGACCAAGAACAAGAGGTTAAATGTAGAATAGAACAGGCAAGAAACACATTCTTAAAGATGCGACAGTTACTCACTACCCGTAATCTTGATTTGTCCCTACGATACCGCATGATAAGGTGTTATGTGTATAGTGTACTATTACACGGCGTGGAAGCTTGGACGTTAACAGTCAGCTCGTTACAACGTTTAGAGAGCTTTGAGATGTGGGTATTTCGTCGTATGCTGAAAATTTCACGGACCGACCGCGTTAGACATGAAGAAGTTTTAAGGCGTATAAATAGAGAACGTGAACTCACAGAAATTGTCAAAAAGCGTAAAACATCTTATCTTGGACACATATTTAGATACGACAGGTATAACTTCCTTCAGCTTATTATAGAAGGGAAAATAGAAGGCAGACGCGACCCGGGTAGACGACAAATGACCTGGCTGCGCAACATCAAATATTGGACAGGATTAGACTTTCAAAGTTTAATAAGGAAAGCCCAAAATAGGGAAGACTTTGCAGAGTTCATCGCCAACCTTCGCTAAGAAGACGGCACCTAAAAAAGAAAGGATTCTACTCATCTTAAACATCTTTTTAAATAATCTATTGTGTATTGGGGATAAGCAAAACATACATTTATGTTAAAAGCATAGCAAATCATCGAACTTGAATTTGACTATTTAATATGACCTCCACCACTGTCGGTAGGAACAAAAACAAAATCGACTATAGCGCCGCAATGTGGATCAGGATCAAAAGGCCTTATGTTGGCTCTTACTGAATTGAACTTCCTATTTTTGCTCCTGACTGGACGGTATTACACTTTAAATTTATTACTGAATCCCGTACGAGAAAATCTGATTTGTGACTAGGTATGTGCATAATGCCTTCCGTTGTTTTTGTCCATTTAGCCAAGCAAGTTTTAGTTCTTACGCGGTGATATCTTTTTTACAGTTTTGCAGAACTGATACACCTTTGTTATATAAGCAAAAGTGGTCCATTTTCTGGAATTGTTCCCAATTTTGAATTTTTTATAGATACTATAAATGGATATTTTAAAAATACAAGCAAATAAGATGTAAATGTAGCACTGAATATAATTGTCTGACTTTTTATAATTAATTTTTAAATGCACAATTACTATTAAAATTAATAACCTAAATAAAATATACCATTTTTCAAATAAACAGTTTTAATGCTGTATTATTTATTCTTCTTCTTTTTATCGTTGGATATCATGTTCGCTTCAATATTTGCGTGGCTTTATTGAGAGCAGCTCTAAATAATGATGTTGATTTTCCATACCATTGTCTTAGATTTTTCAGCCGCGATGTTCGTCTTCTATAAGGACTCGTTACCTTGGATCTTTCCCTAAAAGATACGATACAAAAGTTGATATTTATCATTATATCTCATAATCGGACCAAAGTATTTCAGCTTACGTCTCTTTATTATAATGACAAGTTGTGTTGTTTTTTATTTAGTCGTCAAAAAACCATCTCATTTCTTTCTCTGCCGATCCAGCTTATTCGTAGGTAGTATTTGTCTGTATACCCACATAAAGCGTAGCCTCACTTAAAGTCCACTCCTCCACTCCATACAGTAGCACTGGTAAGATACAGCAATATGTCATCCGAACGCGAAGGTCAATAATAACCTCGTATCTGCAAAGTTATTGTTATAAGTAACAATTTAATTTGCTTATAGGGGGTTGAAAGAGGGAACTGAACAGACTGGAGATAGGGTAAGCAAATAAACTGAAACGTTTGCAAACGGCTACTCTTGTTTTGGTTGTAGAGCTGGGTCGTGAGTAAGGTTTCTTTATGTGAGGAACTGGGAAACTAACTACAGCAAAAAATAAATAAAAAAAAAATACTAAAAGAGATTTCCTGGACAACAAACACAAGAAGATTAGTAAACTATTTAAATTGGATGCCGTTTAAAATACTCTTGCTGGATAGAAAGAAAAACTTTTCTTTCCTAAAAAATTTTAAAGGTGAAAATCTTTTTAAAGGAAATAATTTTAAACTCTTGGTTTAAAGAGAAACATTACATATCTATTATTATTTCACATTATTATTTATTACAAATAAAATTATTCAAATTTATCAACTAACCTTACATTGGCGCTATTTGTAGCAATTTAAACAAATATTATAAATCAAAATATCTTAATTTTGATCAACATTACTTACATTGAGTTTATTCTTTAACAAAACATTCTTCTAACAAAACAAAATTTAAATTTTGGTTTTGTACAAAATGACAGAAAAGGATAATACTGACTGTCATATGTCGAAATAAAATATTAAACTTTTTTTAATTATTAATTAAGTATTAAGGTTAAAACATAATGACGGTATTAGATTTTTGTTTCGATACAGGGTAGCGGGAAGCCGCTTATACGTATTTCGACCTCTTTAGGTCTCCTCAGAGCGGTATAGCCACTGCTCTGAATCAAAACAAAAATCTTTCCCGTCCTAAAACATTAGTTATCAAAATAAATATTTACGGACGTAACTACGCCATCTAAAAACAAAAAGAGAAATCAAACGATTTCTACCTGACAAAACCGAATTCAAATTTTGTTTTTTCAAATTTTTTCGCCAGGTGGAAATTGTTTGATATCTTTTTTTATTTAGGTTAACTTTATTTAAAGGAAAACTGAAATATGACAATTAGCAATCCATAGAACTTATAATTTTATTTATTTATATTTTTTTAAATTTTTTATGAAAGCAAATCTTTGTATATTAATAAAAAATGTTTATTTTTCTTAGAAAAATCTTAACAAAACCTTGCTTCACTGGCTATGTATTTCCCTTTGAAATATTCAGAAAAATTATTACCTTGGAATTGTATACAAATAAAACACACTGTCCCAAACAAACTGCAAATGATCTGGGGTGACCCATGGAGACACAGAATGGACAAATCTTGGGAAGTTCAAACATTGAATTGGATTTCAGCTTATCCTGGATGATAATGTATTCTTCTAAACTCAATTGCTTAATTCTTACTTAAAACCATGTGGATTTGTTAAAACGTTGGAAAAGCTGTTTTTCAAAACCCTCCTCATGGACTACTGCATTCAATAGAACGGATTTATTAACTCACTAAACAAAGACTGCCAAATAGTATTTTGAGTTTAAATTCACCTCTTAACTCATGAAATTAAGTAAAAAAATTGCCAGTTTTGAAAACTATATGCCGAGATCTTATATGTCCCGAACCCAAACTGCTTCTCTTCTAACTGCTGCTACACTACACATTACTGAATTCCCGATGACAAACAATGAATAACAATAAAGAATTTTTAGAAAATCCGGACTAATCAATGAAACCGACTCCTAACGTGATTCATCAAAGAGTGATATCATTGTCCCAAAAAATTCTCTTCCCCGCATCAGCAACCTAAGTGGAAAAATTCATTTTTACTTGCAACGCAATATCCAAGCGGAATCAAGATCAGACGAAAACAATTTGTGTTAATTATAAAAAGACTAAAATGTTTATATTATCAATCTCAGCGACGCAAAAAGATTGAGAATATTTTTCGGTGTTTTAATATATACGAGGTAAATCGAAATGCTACAAAGTACGTTCCTCATTTTTACAGATGTAGGTCGGGCTCATTCTATTCGGCCTTTAATTTCTACGGTTGGATCTCAGCTCTCATTGATATTACTGCCGACATACACGAGTTTCTCTACTCTGCGCAGTACGGTAGCTCTGAATTTTATACGGTCATCCTGTATACAATTTTTTTTGCTAACTGTCATATATTTACTTTTCTTAATATTGAGTTTTAATCCATACATCACAGGTCTGGTTTATTCTGTTCATTAGATTTTGAAGGTCTTCTCCGCAAATAGATAGCACTAAGGTATCGCCGGCATATCTAATAGTGTTGACGGTTACATTATTCTAGTCACATGATGCCAGTATAGATTTATAATTATTCATAAATCTTTATCATAAAATTCATCTGCTGCTAATAATTATAGTATTTGTATGTCGGACCGTATTAAAAGCCTCCTCAAACTAGATTTCATAGATACATATATTTTGACTTAGATCAGTCGTTATATACAGTACTATTTTTATACATGTGTCAGTACTGAAGTACTCTCTGTACTTGTATACTGAACAAGGATACTTTCGTACCCAATCCACTCCCAAATCCGAATTGTGCAATGCTAATCCTACCAAAGTCGAGTCTTTAAAATTATGATAAGTTTGTTTAAAATAATACTAGATAATAATAAAAAAATATTTAAAAACTACATAAAACCACTATTAGTTAATATCCTCGTTATAGATTTTAATAAAATTTTAATTTTAAACAATTTACATGCTGTATAACGGACTCTCTTCATTGCGTAAATGGTTCATTCTACACAAAAGGTGCTAATAAACATTTTTGTTTAAAATTATCTTGGCAACATTTTTTATTTAAAACATTTTTTTCCACGGCGTACAGATTCTTGGTGAATCTATTTTTTTGCGTTTTTACCCCCCTATGTTGGGGTTTTAGGGGGAAGCCCGCGGGTAAAAGTGGTAAACCTTTTTTGCATCTTTTTTGGGGTCCCAAAATTGATATTCTTGGCAAAATTCAGCTCGTTCGTATGATTTTTAGGGGTCAAATCTCTGACGACTGGACTATTTATAGAGTTAGTCAAAAATATAAATTTATACGGTTAAGTAAATAAATTAATTGTGTTTTAGTGTTAGTGTTACAAAACTAATTTATTTAAAATAAATATTTCAATATATTCTGTCTTTTTATATGGAACAGAGGCATGGACAATAAACCTAAGTGCTAGAAGACTCCTGAAGTACACACCATGTCACTAACTAGGATGTATGGTGTAAAATTAACCATGACAAAGACCTTTATAACAATATTAAGAAGCGCAAAACTAAATATTTGGGACACGTGTACTGGAGGAAGATATTATGAGCTTTTAAAGTTTTTTTATGAAAGAGAAAATTGAAAAAAGCAGAGGCCTGGTAGAAGAAACTCAATCAGAATTTATTGTGTTAAAAAACATGATTGCTGACGACGCAGTCATAAACCCCCATATGCTTTTAACACGTGGATGTATAAATTATAACTAAAGATATTAAACGGTAGACCTAATTTTTAAAAATCCTACAGGGGAAATTTTGTTATAGTACACTTTCGATAAAAAAACTTTTATGTGTTTAAACTAAATAAAAATACTAATATAAAAACTATCTGTAGTCAATCACGAAAGCTGTAGCATTTTCGTTTTTCCCTGTACATAATAAAACACCCAAAAAGACTCTTTATATTTTTGCGTCTCTGAGATTGATAATATAAACATTTTCGAGTCTGTTTATAATAATTATAATTGCTTTTTCGATTGATCTTTGGTCCGCGAACGAAATAAACAGAAATCTTTCCACTTGGATTGGTGGAAAAATGTATGCTGAGAATGATTTTAGAAGACAAGATCACTACTCGGTAGAGCAGCTGCCAGAGCAGTTGATTTCATTGTTTGAGTCCGGATTTTGCCATCGAAAATTCGTTTTCGCTTAATTCGATGAGTTTTGGTTAGAAGGAGGTGATTTAATGTCGAAATGCTATGTGGCAGTCACCAGTCCCTATTTTTAACCCCCCATAAACAAGTAAAAATTGTTATAAAGCTAAATAACACATTTAAAACACACATAAGTTTAACTATAGAAATAGGGTACTTTGTTTGATTTTTTTTTAATTTGCCTGATGCTGAGAGATACAAGGCGCTTTTAGGAGGAACCTCGGGGTAGGAGTAAAAAACTTTTTTGCATCTTTTTTGGGGTCCACAAATTGATATTCTCAGCAAAATTCAGCTTATTCGTATTAGTTGAGGTCTGAGCATACTAAAGAGGTTCAGTGGCATTTTCGTCTGACAACTGGACTATTTACTTTTAAATAAATAATTTGATTGCTTTTTTTGGTTGATGTGTTGAATAAAGTTTTAAATTTAATTTTCTTAAAAATGTTTACAAAAGATACCTATAAAAACAACCTTTACCTTTATAATACGGCAACGATTTGCGAAAATAAATAATTTAGTAAAATAACTAAAATAAGTTACGAACTTCCTTTAGAATAGAGAAAAACCTAAAGAAGTAAGCAATAAAATATCTATTTAATTCAAGGTCCCATTTAAAAAGATTGCTAATATCTTTATGATATTCAAATTGTGCAGAGAGCTGTTAGTAGAAGATAACCCAAGAGGTGATGCCCGCATTATATCGCTTAATCTACCCGAAACACTTTCCATAAATTGGCGCTAGAGGAGCGTATCCGCTTTGCTAGCAGTGGGACGTTACCCGGGAAATGACGTAAGTATAAATAAAGGGAAGTGCACAGACACTATTTTCTAATAAACCCCTTCTAAGACATTGTCTAAGGGTGACGGTAGTCACGTCTTTAATCTAAAATGGCGGCTGCTGTCTCGACAAAGCCGAAATTTATTGTGACGAATAACCCCTATGCTCAGAGACGTAACTTTTTTTATTAGGTATTATTAAGAAATATAATTGAGATTTATGTAAGTAATTATCAAATAAAACGTAGACAATATAGAATAAAATGATAATCATGGAAAAAATCATTGCTCTCCCGATTCTGATTACCTGACAGCCATATTTTCGTATATGTGCCACTACAACAGGCCAATGTTATTTTTTGTATATAAAGCCTTGCCGTTTGATTTGTTCGTAAAATTATTGTTTATTTATTTACAGAGAAAAATTTAAAAACCGCCTTGGTCTCATGGGTTCATTAAAGCACTTCGATGCATCTACGCGCCTTTGGTCCCACTGCACTGAGAAACACATGACACGACATAACCTAAAATTTTTATATCAGTCTATGTCAACTGTGACTGTGTGTTATAACAAGTTAAGAGTGTTGATTTTATGCATTTATCTTCAAAATTGGAATATAATGTAAGTGCCAAATATTATTTTAAAGTTATTATTTTATACTTATGTAATATTATATCAGAATGTTTTCTCGTAAACGTAAATTGACAAATCAATAGTTACAAAAATATGCAGACAATTTTGGAGAAATTTTAGATGAAGATGACTGGAAACCGTTCGAGAACTCAGATAGTACTGAATCATTCCAGTTTAAGTGATCCAATTCAGAAAGTGTAGAAAATTAGCAGACATTCATAAATAAAACAACAATAGGCAAGACTATCAGAATTTGACATCAATATCGGTAGCAGGTTCACAATCAAATGAAGATCCATTATATGGGCCCAGAATCGGAAATTATAATTCAATAGATTCTTTCTCTGTTCCATCGGGAGTGAAACCAGAGGTAGCAGCATTATTGACGAATTGTACACCAGGTGAATTTTTTAATGCTGGAGTAGATGATAAAGTAATATCCCTTTTCTGCAATGAGACAAACAACTATTCGACTCAACTTTTTACAGATGAGGACGCTACACCAAACTCCCGTTTACATGCTTGAAATCCCACCAAAAAGTCTTAGACATTTTCTAGGATTAATGGCTTGGATGGGGTTAATAAAACACCCATCACTGCCTGACTACTAGAGTAAAGATGAGCTATTTAGTAATAATTTTGCTTTGAAGAATGTCGAGAAATCGATTTGAATTGTTGTTACGCATGATACATTTCGGTGATAATCCAGGGGCAGATGAAAGCGACAAATTAAGTAAAATAACACCATTGCTGAATATTTTAAAAACAAATTTTTAGTCGTTTTATGTCCCTGAAGAGCTTATTTGTGTAGACGAAAATCTCCTACCATTTAGAGGGAGACTAGGGTTTCGTCAGTATATCAAGACAAAAAGGCACAGGTATGAGATAAAATTATTCATTCTTTGTTCTGGGTCTGGATACACATATAATCAAAATATATGCAGGCAAAGAAGACACATCTTACTGACGGTTTAGTAAATGAGGGACGAATACTAATTATTGATAACTGGTACACTAGTCTGCATATGGCCAAGAAATTTTAAACGCCAATACATACAGTATAGGTAAAAGTTTACGGTCGGTATGGACCTTACGTGAGATGAAGTGAGAAACACCTGTTTAAAAAGAGAGAGGTATATTAGGTCCGCCCTTTAAATCGCCAAACATGCATGAGTGGATATAATAAAAAAGGGGAAGTTTAAAGTTGCCAAACATATTGGTTTTATTTGACCTGTTGCCTTTTTAGCATGTGAACAATGTTCTAAGATAATCAAATTTGGGCGAAATGGATTTAAATGGCAGCTTACTGTTTTTTATCTTCGTTCTGCAATAATTTTCTGTCCACACTTTTTTTTACAAAAAGCGTCAGCGTTTTTACACGGTATGTGTTTTACTGCATGAGATATTTTCCTTTCTTTAACTTTAAGTTGTTTTGTTTCTTCCAGACTGGTTTCAAACCTTTTTCATTTCTTTGTGACAGGGGTTCATTAATATTTTCATTTGCAGTTATCAGAAAATCAACACTAGCAGCTGGAACACCTAAATCCTCTTCAAAGTTTATATTATCATTTTTTGGTTGGACCACATTTGTAAATAGATTTTCAAATAGTACTTCAGGTACATCTATAACTTGTAGGTTAGTATGTGATTTTAAATAAACAGATTTATCAACATCAAATTCTTCCAGTGGACGTGATATCAGTGTATTTTCACTAAGGTCATAAACTAATATATTATGGTTGTCTGTTACCTGTTGAGTTATATTGTCAGGTAATCTCACATGTCCAACATCATCTGACAACCTTATAGTGCAGCTAGTTGGTTGAGGTTCTTCATTAGCTTCTAATAAATCACTGGAAGGACATTTTGTAGGTAAAATTAGCTCTGATTTCTCATCTTGTACAACTGTTGTATCAGTCTTGGTGCTTTTTAGAGCCAAGTTTACATAAGTTCAGAACAAGTTGAGACTGTAATAAACTTTGAAGCACTCATGTTCCAAAACAACAATTAACTAAATGTAATTTATATACTTTCTGAACCACTTCAAACACACAAATATTGGCTTATTATAACCTAATCTGAACAAAGCAAATTTTTAACAAACTCATATGTTACAAACATAACCTCACAACTTACGGTTAACATAAATACAATGCAGTAGGTAAGTACATCAGCTGTTTAAATAACCACTAAGAAAGACTGCAGTAAGTACAGTGTACTAAGCATAAATGTAGTAAGTACATCAGCTGTTTAAATAACCACTAAGCAAGACTACAATAAGTACAGTGTACTAAGCATAAATGCAGTATGTACAAAGGAATTACTGCATTCTTGGTTAGTCTATTGTATTTACGGCAGTCTTGCTTATTATTTTAAAACTTTTGATACACTTAGTTCAGAAAATTATTTTATATCTCCATCACTGTTGGAGATACGGTAATTTTGAGTATCCCATTGAATTTTGCATGCTTGAAAATATAGGAAACCATATATAACTTAATATTCAATATTTTTGGACTAACGGCACTTTTCCTTAGTTGGGCAGAATATTACAGAAATTATTTTAGACTGAGTTTGTATCGATAATTGTTCGATCAACAACGGCGATATTTCGCCAAATGGCATCTGGCCATTTTGGCATCTGGCCATTCTAGAATAGACATATCGCAATATCTCCAATTATGTCCGTTATGAGGTGATATCCATTTGTTTTTAATATGAACATAAAAAAAGTTGAGTTAATGCAAGAAAATACAAAGTATGTTTAATTCTTCGTTATCGAATTTTTCAAGCACCACCTCACTGGCTATTCTTTAGTAGGGGTTACACCCTGGAGGAAAAATGTTAAACGTACACGTTGAATAATGGTGTTGTGTTGTATACACATGAATTATGGAGTATATGTCGCATCGTCTCTTTCCATCCCATACTCGATGACGAGAAAGGGTTCTCTCGGCCAGATCGGATTAGCAACCAAAAGGGATAAGAGATTACGAAGGATTCATCTCTCGAGGATGATGGAAAAGCACTAGATATTAGATATAATTTTTATTTTTTGTGCAATCATGTTTGCAGTGTTTAGGTGTCTACTTAGAAAGTAATAATAGAATCGGATTAAAATGGAAAATTGTTTTTTGATAAAACGTAAAGAAGCTTATAAAACATAAATATTTTAAACATAAATGATGGAGTTCAGATCTGTATACAGTGGACTAGCTAATGGTAGCTCTCAAACATTGGCGTAACAATGAAAATGTTTTTTAATATTCCTTAAAAAAGTACCGTTATATCTTTCTTTAAAAAGGTTCAAAAATAAATCTAGAAAATTGTACTTGCTTCCTACAATGATGAAGTTTTTTATAAAATCATTAAAAGTCAAACTAATAAAACCAACTACAAATAGAGATTCAGAGTAAGGCTTCTAATATATCTACAACAGAAGTAATGTAGTGTGTAACAACTGATCGATTAAAATCGAAAGATCGATTAAAAAAAGATATGCTAGTTTTTAAGTAAAAGAAATAGTACTCGATATCAAATATTTAAAATACCAATTTTTAAAATAATGTCAATTAAACAGCAACTATAAAAGGATAATAATTCCAAAATGTAAATTCCATACACTGTTAATATATTTAAATCCTTAATTAGCCCTTTACAAGACCAACCATAAGGAATACTTACAATACATCTCACAATACGCTTTTGTACCTTGAAAATGTCCTTTATACAAGGATAGCCACCCCAGACAGTTATACCATAACTCATTGTCGACTGTACTTCAGCATAATAAAAAAGACGAAGATGGTGCTGACTAAGTATTTTACTCAAACTTTTCAATTCATAACAGTTCAAGTTTTTTACTTACATTCCAACAATGAGTCTTAAAAGTTTAATGAGATTAGAAAGTCACTCCCAAAAACTTTACATCACTATAATTAAAAATACTTTCACCATTGATGGCAATACTTAGATAAGGTTAAGTAGAACTTGCACTGGATGGAAAGAACACAAAATTAGTTTTGTGAACTTTGAACAGGAGCAACTGATTACTGGACCAGTCACTCAGATCAGAGAGAGTCTTCAGTGAATTTGTTATTTTATCTTGTAAAAAATTTATGTTTTTATCGCGATATAGCATTATTGAGTCATCCGCATAAACTAATACAAATGATCAGGCATTACATATGGTACTTCATTAATATATTAAATAAATAATATCAGGCAAGCCCTGTGGTACTCCATTCCTATCAACAATCGGACCAGCCATTGAAATTTTTAACATTTTCAATCACAGCGTCCTTCTACAGGGACACAAAATTAATAAGCATCATATTGCCGAATATTGGCATTTAACCTATTCAAATAGCATGTTTCTTGTAGAAGGGTATTTACTCATTTATAAATTATGGTGCTATCTAGGAGCGAATGCAGTACCAATTGTCCTACCACTTCATGACACAAATTGTAAAAGCAAATTTTTTGATTTTAGTTTATTTTAGTTTTAATTTATTTTTAATTAACTTTGTCATCACCATCATCATCATTGGTGCTACAGCCCTATAAAAGAGCCTCGACCTTTCCAAGTCTATTATTCCAGTCAGTTCTATCGATTGCCAACTGTTGCCAGTTTGCTGCGCCTATTTGTCTACCATCCTCATCTACACCACCCCTCCATCTGAGTTTTGGCCTAACCCTACTTCTACTTCCGACAGGTTGTGACATAAGGATTCTTCTAGGAGGGTTATCCTGCTGTGATCTTGCCAGATGTCCTGCCCATCTTAGTCTTCCTATTTTTATAAAGGATACTATGTCTTTACCACCAAATATATATTTATATCTGTGATATATATCGTAGTTGTACCTCCTTCTCCAAACACAGTTCTGCTTCGTCTTGATGTTCCAGGCCAAACATCAAGACGAAGCAGAACGAATCTGACTTGACAATGGCAAGTGTGACCTTGCCGAAACGTCGTCAAAACAATGGTTTTTCTAAAAACCAAAAATATTTAACGCGGAGTCAAACCCGGAAAACAACTGAAACCACATATAGCTCCCGCGGAAATTTCAAATTCAATATATATATATATATATATATATATATATATATATATATATATATATATATATATATATATATATATATATATATATTTATATTCTATTTCTTTATGATACACATTCTAGGATTCTGGAACCCAGGTCTAGTAAATGGGTACCATATATATTTGGAGTCATTTCTTTGTCTCCAAAAAGCGTTTGCCACCTGCAATCCTATACCTCGCAGTCATGCAAGATATGGTGGACTGAGAGTGGATGGGTCTCATGCACAATATAGAGATAGATGCACAAGACAGAGAAATATTTGTCAGAATTGTTGCTGACTTTTACAAATAAAGAAGGCACTCTAAGAAGAAATTCATCACACATACTTTTGTTATCTTAGACTTTTGTGCAATCTTTCTATCCCCTATAAGACAGAGTATCTAATCAGTCATTTACGATTTATCGTTATTTATTAATGATGGTCATAGAAAAGCGTCGAAAGTAGTTTTTTAGGCATTATTACATTATTGTGTGATAAAAAGTAATTGTAAACAAAAAACAATAATTACTCTAGATGCTGATTATATTTTTTGGTTTTAAGTTTGTCTTCTGGGCTAAGTCACTTGGTATTCCCTACAGCTGTATCATGTTCTTTTATCTACATAAAAATTTTTCTTTAAAAATAAAAATTAATAGCGGTTTTATAATGTATATTTTCTTTAACTCCAAGACAGATTCCAAGTAAGATTTACATTTAAACTTCTTGTTTCATTTTAATATCAACTACTTAAGGATATATAAATCATTTAATTATGCATGTCCCTTAATTATGTCTGACCCAAAACCAGCTAGGCGAAAAATCATCCGAGTAAGATTAATATTTATGTAAAAATACAAAAAGTATTTCAGCTACTGGCAAAAGTAACAGAAAATATGCAAATTGTAAAAAAGAACGACAGAAAACCCGAGGACCAACACGTGAATCCTGTGCGCCCTATACAATTATTTTTCCAGTAGAAAATGTATATTTACTTTCAAGATAAGGTAATCAGGTGCTTTGTTTACTTTAAATTAATTGTTAAACGGATTGACATAGCAGGTGTTAGATGAAAATCGATAGCCGAAGGGTGGAGGGCTCAGTGTATATTGTACGAAAATTATTCTACCTTAATTAAATACTTCTATAAAGGCTTGTTGAGATTACCACTTACATTTTACATACAAACTATTATTTTACCATCAATAGCTTTTTTCCCTTTTACTAATAACTTTCATTATATTTATCTTTATCGCTAAGTGGAATACAGATCACGACATTGTTTTATTGACCATACAACACAATGGCAATCGCTGTGACATAATACACGTTTCCACCTCTATATTCATTTCGCAGTAGGTACGAATTGTCGTAATTGTCACATTGACATTAAAAATTTCAAACGAAGTACTGAAAGAATAAACAAATAATTATTAAAATACCTATTACGTTTTATACTGTCCAAGAAAAAGTGCAACTTGTAACATGGTACTTTCAGGGTCATTCGATACGCGAAGTAATTGATTTATTTATTGTTGCCTTCGAAAATAGACCCTCACCAAGTGTTACAACAGTTAAAATACCATTAAACATTTTCAAACTTCGGGATGTGAAAACAGTTGTAAAAAGTGTCATGAAAAAAATGAACCACGTGCTAGACCTGTCCATAAGCAGCGTCAAAACAGGGATATTGATATTTGTGCTTTTGTGGAAGCTAGTGAACCCTGCAATAGTGTACAAATTGCTAGGGAAGTTAACGTGAATGCTTGAACTGTCCAGCGAGTTCTTAAAAGGAATGGGTATCACTATTTTAAGATACAACCAACACAAGAACTGTTTCCGGAAAAAAGCTTTAGGCGGATGGAGTTTTGTAAATTTATGTTAGAAAAACAGAATGAAAATGTACACTTTTTAAAAAACATTTTATTTTCTGACGAATCTTCATTTTCATTACATAAAAAACACAATCCATCCGTTTGCAAGGTATTATTCTCGGAAAAATAAGCACCTCAGTGTTGCAGTGCGAACGCAGCATCCGCAAAAGTCAAATGTTTGGACTGGAATGTCCCAGTCCAATGAATATAGAGGTGGAAAGATGTAAACTGTCACAGCGATTGCCATTGTGTTGTATGGGATGAAAAAAAAACTAAATGTATAGTGATCCGTAAAGAGCCGCGTAGATGCAAACTACAAATAGACGGCAAAATTGTAGAACAAGTAATAAAATTCAATTACCTTAGGAGTAGAGATCACTAGTGACAGGGATATAAGAACAGAGACCACAAGGCAAGCATCAAAAGCGGCAAGAGTAAGTGGGTGCCTTCGAGAAACCATATGGAGAAACAAATATCTGACCACGGAAAGCAAAATGAAAGTATACAAGACAACAGTAAGACCAATCCTAACATATGCAGCGGAGAAAAGTACCGATACAAGAAAGACAAAACAACAAATTAACAATATCGAAATGAAAGTATTAAGATCAATAGAGGGCATATCATTAAGAGACAGACAAAGACACATTAAGAGACAGACAGATTACTCACCACAGAATCTCTCGAGAAACTCTATCATATGCTTTCTCAAAATCAATGAATACCTTATAATGAAAATTGCGTCTGTTGTTGATCTGCCTTGCATAAAGCCAAACTGATTATCCGATATTTCGGTTTGTTCACGTATTCGTCTGTCAATTACTCTCTCCCATATTTTCATGGTGTGATTAACTAGTTTTATGGCCGTATAGTCTGTACATTGTTGTACGTCCCCCTTATTTTGTAGAGAGGTACTAGTACACTGCTTCTCCATTCATCTGGCATTTGTCCAACTTCCATAATTCTATTAAATAGACCTGTTAACCAATTTGTCTATATCTCTCCTAACGCTTTCCACACTTCACCAGGAATATTATCTGATATCTATCCAACTACTATTCCTTTCCTTATTTTTGCAATTGAGCCACTTCTTCGTTTGTTATTTTAGTCACCATCGCTGTTGCTGTCTCCGTTAACTCAACTGGTTATCTGTCCAATTTCTCATTTAATAACCTGTCAAAATTCTTCTTCCATCGCTTTTTGAAATGCTTTTCGTGAATAAGTATTTTACTATTTTCATCTCGGATACATCTAATTTGATTAAAATCTTTTGCTTTCTTGGCTCTATGTTTGGCTATTTTATAAATATTGGCTTCTCTTTCCCTGGTATCAAGTTGATCGTATAGATTACTATATGCATCTGCTTTAGCTTTTATTACTACCACTTTTGCTTCCTTTTTGGCGACCGTATAGTTTTGAAGATTTGTGTTCGACCTATTTTCTTGCCACTGTTTATATAATCTTCTCTTTTCTCTTATTTTTTCTTGAACTTCGTTAGACCACCAGCAGGTCTCCTTGTCAACAAACTTCTTTTCTGTAGAAACAACACTTTCCTGGTAAATATTAAGGGTGGAAACACCCTTTATATTCACTATAATATCAACCAGAAAACTAAAATATTACTTTTAAAACAAAAAATATTTATGTCGATATTCACAACGATTATTTAACACAAATAATCAACTATTCGTGAAATACAATATTATAGAGTGCCCACTATTATAATACAACAAATATCAAGCCCGCATACGTAGTGATAATCTTCAAAGGGCTTTAATTTCAAATCTATACCAAGCATTATGGTAAATCAATCAAGTTGTATATCAAATTTCAGACTTATAGACAGCGGCTAATATATAATTTCGAGTAATTGATGAGGGTATATTATATATATATATATATATATATATATATATATATATATATATATATATGTATAAAATTTATTATTATTATTTCTTTAATAAGTCGAATAAATTTTGTTTGGTCTAATATATAACACTGAACAAGAATGGATACTATTTTAACCGTATTATTTAAAAGTATATGTTTATACTTATTATTAAAACATATGAATATCATGTGAATATCTGAGAAATTATGGACAACAGTAGAATGTTGTTGATTTGAAACGGGCGGTGGATTTTGCTGAGAGATAAGTTGGTCCAGTTTGCGTTTCTGGGTTTGGGTTTTGTTGTCAGAAATGTGTTGGGCTTTTTGGTGAGAAAGACGATCGAAAGTGTCCCATAATAATGGATGGATATTGAAAGAGTGGATGTCATTGTAGGTTTTAAGAAGTTGGGAATTTGTTGTATCTAAGTTGCGTCGGGTGGAATGAATTGAATTTCTAAGTAGGCAGATTGAGACCTCAGTGCCAAGAGACAGTTCTTGCAATATAGAACACGATACTGGTACGTCTCGAGTGAGGGGAGTAGGCAGATTGAGACCCCGAACTCGAACCGAACCGTATCCCTCTTGATAATGGCTCCAAAATGGGTGCCGAAACGTCGAGTTTTAAATTCTCAACGCGGTTCTTCCCGAGAACTCAGTAATTTTCATTCATCTGACCGCGGAAACTTATCCGAACATATATATATATATATATATATATATATATATATATATATATATATATATATATATATATATATATATATATATATGTATAAAATTTATTATTATTATTTATTTAATAAGTCGAATAAATTTTGTTTGGTCTAATATATAACACTGAACAAGAATCATCGAGCAAAAAGACAAAAGAGGGAATGTAAAGGTAGTGGGGGCAAAAATATTGTTAGACAGGAAGTGCCATCTTGAGAGGCCAAATTAAACAAGGAAAGAGAGTCTTTCCTTGTTTAAGAAATCAAATTTAGTTGGGTTATGTTATTATTTGTCCCAACTGTCACATGAAATCTTATTTATATTGAAGTTTTTTAACAATTGTTTCACATTTTAGACTGTTATCGTTAATATTTAATTAAAATTTTCTCGTCTAAGACACATTCTGAAAACTATTTTATAGCTACTGTTAATAAGTGTCGGAAAATTTAAATTTGGCGCATTCGCATTTCC
The DNA here is from genome assembly GCF_040954645.1 of Diabrotica undecimpunctata. NCBI lineage: Eukaryota > Metazoa > Arthropoda > Insecta > Coleoptera > Chrysomelidae > Diabrotica > Diabrotica undecimpunctata. Next base: position 146,036,315 of record NC_092805.1, on the reverse strand, counting down.
GGATATGTCCGCCATCAGAGGCCACTTTTTTGGTCGCCTTTTCATAACGATTAGATTCCCTCTTTCGTCTTTTTGCTCGATGACAAGAATGGATACTATTTTAACCGTATTATTTAAAAGTATATGTTTATACTTATTATTAAAACATATGATATGTATGAGAAGCATGCAGGATTGACCAATTAAGCAGAGTTAGTTTATTTCATGTAATTTCATTAATAAGTAGGTATTTCTACACTCTTTTTATAATTTATTTATGATTTCATTTTAAATCCCACTGTTGTATTCCAATCGAGAAGTACTAAGTCTTAATTAGATTTTCCTCTTACCGAATATTTCTGTAAGTAGCTATTCGTAGTCTCACAGAATAATCGCATTTGATCATCTAAAAGACAGATGGAGTATATGATCATCTTCATCATCCAGTCTACTGTGTCTAAAGTTGCACATAGGCCTCTCCTAATTTCTTTCAGTTTCGTCGGTTTTGAGCTTCCTGCAGCCAAATCTCAGCGATTTTGTTATCGTCGTCTGTCCATCGTGTAGGTGGTCCACCTCTGCTTCTTCTGTCAACTCGTGGTCTACAAACTGTAATTTTTTGGGTCCTTCGCCTGTCATTCATTCTAGCTACATGACTTCTAGCTACATGACTCGCCCAGTTCCACTTCAGCCATGCTATATGCTCTATGACATGTATGACGCCTGTCCATCGTATTTTTTCTTAGTTTCTAACTCTATGGCTGACAGTGAGTCCAAAAAGCGTGCGTTCCGTTCGTTTTAGGTTACTCTGAGTTTGGTTGCTGTAGCCTGGATTAAGGAAAATGTTTTGGCGCCGTAAGTCATGACTGGAAGCACACATTGGTCGTACGTCTTCTTTTTAAAATAATTTGGCATGTTGCTCTTGAAGATTTCCGATAGAGCTCTATATGCGGCCCACGCTAAAGTGATTCTTCTTTACAGTTTAGCAGTTTGGTTGTCGCTAGCAATTTAGATTTCATGACCTAAGTATTCATTAAATTACATGTAAAATAGAAATTGATGGCATCAGTATTAAACAAGTAATAGAAATAAAATACCTTGGAATGACACTGTCCAGTTATGGAGACCTGGACAAAAAAGTGGTAGATCAAGTACAACAAGCACATATACTGGCAGGATATACCCTAATAACGCTATAATGCGAAACAGACAAATTAACACTGAGATGAAGTCAAGAATTTATAGAGCCAGTGTAACACCAATAATGACATATACCTCAGAAAGAAGACCCGACACACCAAGATTACTGGGAACGGCAGAGATGAGAGTACTGAGAAGAATTACAGGAAATACGCTGAGAGATCGAAAGAGAAGTAAAGATATTACAAGAAAATGTAACGTACAGTGTTTAAATGAATAAACACAAAATAGAAAAAAGAATGCAATAACTGGTGAAGAGATAAGTCACCAATCGGCAGAAGTATCGGACGATCACGCAAAAAATAAAGTAGCAACCTTCCATAGAGAGGTATTAATCTGTCAATAAACAAGCAGAATTGCGTATAAAGAGGAAGAAGAAGAAGAAAAAGAGGAAGTATTTATATTTATGAACTAATCCTATTTCGTTGCAGTCGACTTTTGAATTTTAGCTTAGACCAGATTTGTCCTGTATTGTGTCTTTCCAAATTTATGTTCAAACCAACTTCAAAAAAGGCGACTTTTAACTCAGTATACACAGTTCCAATCTATTTTAAGTTATCTGTTCTCAGAACAATGTGGTCCGCAAATCGTAGATGATAGAGCATTTCACCATCGACATTGATTATTTTGGCCCCACTCAAGTTTTTAAAAGCATGTTCCAGAATTGCCGTAAATAAATAAATAGCAGTGAGATAGAACAAGTTCAGGAGTATATCTACCTAGTGGAAAACTCCAATACTTGAGGAGCAAAGTGTTCAACCAATGCATCCTTCCTATCATGGCATATGGATGTCAAATCTGAACCCTAATCTAGGCAAATATATAAACTAGCCACAACAGAAAGGGAAATAAAAAGAGCAATGTTAGGTATACGACTGTCAGATAAAAAGAGGAACAACTGGCTAATATCAAAAACAAAAGTTGAGGATATCACAACAAAAATTGCCAAACTCAAATGGAGTTTCGCAGGTCACACTGCTAGACAAAAAGACCAACGTTAGAATGCCACATTATAACATTGGAGACCTTACAAAGGTAGACGACGAAGAGAAAGTCCACATAAATAACGTGCTAAGAAGCATTGTTAACGCTTCTGGTACTACAAGAACTATGACCCCCCTTATAGGAACATATAAATTAATACTGTTTGGCGAGACAACGAGACCATTGAAAAATTTGCCAAGAATCAAGAACAACAATCTCTTCAATACGCAAATGTTAAGTTCATCCAGCTCATTGACAACGCGGTTAACTGGTTAGATGATTAAAGAGTAAGAAGCACTTCGATTTAATTAAGTGAAAAATGAAAAAAAAAATGTAGTGCAAGTAATCGTAAACGTTTTAATATTTGTGTAATAAATATGAATAGAATCTAAAGATACTACAGTAATCGCCAAATAAATATGTCGCCAAAGCAGTGGCTAATGTTTTTTTTTATTATCAACAGAAAATACACTTCTTGGTAATGCTAGGTATTTCTCGATTATTCTAATTACTTTAAGTATTAGTTGATCTGCTGTTGATCTTCCATTTCTGAAACTTGTTCTTCTGCTTTGTTATTCTTGTATTCGTTTCCTATTTTAGTTTTTAGTATATTTCCATATACTGGACTTAATGTATTGATGACTGCAATTTTTAGATAGTTATCGTATTCATTTCTATTATCTTTCCTGGACTAAACCGTTAAATAACTTCCCTTTTAGTCTACTGGAATTTCTTCTTAGTTTATACATGTTTATTCGTCAATAAATGTTTAAAAAAAGAAATCATAAGATACCATACTGCACCATACTTTTACAAAATACATTTATTGCCAGATAATTGTCTGGAAAACATTATTCATGAGGAAAATACTTTTTGTGTCTTTGCGGTGCATTTCAACTACTTTTTAACATTTTAAATTAAACATTTTTTAGCTTTCTTCACTTAAAGAGAAAACTTTAATTTTCGGTTTTTATTGCGAAACTTTTCCCACTTTTCTACCTTCCTTCTACCGATGCAAAACGAAATTAATGTCCTTGGAATGCAGCCAGTAGAATTTAAAAATTAATATAGTACTGAATAAGAAATTTGGAAAAATGTCTGTAAGTGAAATAAAAACGACCTAGATATTTCATACTTTAATGTTGTTTTCCTGACTCTAGGTGGAGATGTTTTCGTACAGGACTAAAATTATTGCTGTACGTGAAATAAACAATGTTGATATTTACTGCAAAAGATATCTCGGCATGTAAAATGATATACACGACTATAATAATAAAAGTATGAAGCATTATGGTAATTTACATCGTGTTTTAACTTATAATCCATATTTTTATATTTTAATATGTGATTACTTTTGTATTCAGACAAAAATATTCTAAATAAGTACATATCTAATAATTTAATTTAGTGTTCTATATCAGTGTTCAACATTCCTCAATATTATATCCTCGATCATATATTTTATAAGCCGTTCTTCGACCTCTTTTTCAATTCCTTCCTTTCAGCACACTCTGGATTTTTGTGAATTGATTATTTTTTTCAGATTTCTACTGCAGGACTTATTTTAGATTCGTGCTTCTGTTCAGGCGCTGCGAAGGAAAATGCTGTCCTGGAAGAGATAAATGATATGGCTGCGTATCATTACGGAATGGAAAGGACTCCCTCCAAACCTTAACAAATATCACGTTGAAGTAAAAAAACATATGCGTTTCTATTTAAAATTTTTATTTGGCTCCAATATAAGAGATCATATCATACAAGGTGGATAGCAAAGATTTCGGATTGGAGCCCAATAGGAAGGAGGGAAAGAGGTAGACCCCGGAGATCATGGAGGGACGAGGCCATGGAAAGACGAGACCTTAGAGATGGAGAATGGCAGAACAGAAAGGACTGGAGACGTTGGCTAAAAGAAGGAAGGCGGCGCCAGCTGTAAAAATCCTTATATAGATAGATAGATAGATAAGAGATTGTCTTTTAGAACAGTTTGTCTGATCCCTTTATCTTTGTTGTATTTTTAGAATTTTTTTTACTTTCTTCTTATACACTGTGGGTTACCTACTTTTTGTCAATGACGATCCCTCGATTTGTTTCCTATCCAACCAGGCCCCTGCTTGTTTGTCTTACCTATAACTTTTTTTTGAGATAAATAACACAAAGTTTAAAACACATAGTATTTAATTAAACAATGTGCTTCTATTTTCTTGACCAGTTGTTTCATTCTAAGTTTTATAGTAGTAAGTGCGCGGCGATGATCTGTTCCAACGTGTTTTAGTAGTATGTCTCACATTTTTCTCAAAGAAGCCCTTTTGTAAAGGCATGTAATCGTAACATTTATTAAGACCACCAAGTCTTCCTTTCAGTGGTTGTATAAATAAAATATTTTACTTAACATGCAATCAAATCTGTATCATTTAAAAAATAATCGCGTAGTACCGTTTTATATACTCTTTAAAACAAACTTTATCTGTTAGCTCAAACTATCGACCATGCTTTCCTCCAAAAATCCATTAAGTTATGTTTGGAACAAAGATGAATAAACCGAAGTCATATCATTATAAAAAGCGGTAAATGGCCTTGTACTCAAAAAACTCTTCTGATGTTATTAAACGCTAAAATGAGTAAAAGTTGAGAGCTTTGTTCACCTTTCCAGGAAGAAATGTAGTAACGCTTGTCTGTGTATCATACAGTTAGGTGATATCATAGAAGGATTTTTTTCTGTTTGGCTAATGCTACAAACGCTTAACGGATCCAGTCATAGTAGCTACAATACTGCCCTACTAAGAAAGAACCCCGTATTTCCAAAATTTGAAAAATTGGGATATTTGCACCATATGAATAATTATGATTTATATAACATATTCACATAGAAAAAAACCCGTATTTTACATTTCTAAATATTTTATGAAAGAAAATAGTTTCCCCGTAAACGCCAAAAATGAGGTATTTTCTAAGGAATAGAGCAACACCGCTAATAGTTTCCACCACCAAGTGGAACTATCGTTAAAGAAAAAGAAGAAAGTTTATAATTATCATGATTTCGTTGAGGCCGTTAAAACGTGTAATTTGAATTGTGTGGTGGTTATACGTTATCTTAACGTCAATCTTATACGTTAAGATTGACGTTAGCAAGGAGTTGATAGAGATGGACTTTTTGCTGACCAGAGTGTTAAAATCTGGGATAAATCCCCCTACCTGTGACGAAACCTTCTGGAATTGCTAAGAAGAGAAAAGAACAATTATTAAAAAACTTAGGTCAAATTATACCGGCGAACCGCCATCAATTTTGGGAAGAATAACCAACTTCCGATTAATAATAATTTTCATTTTGTATTTTTAAATAAACGTTTTTCGTAAATACTTATGTTTTATTCAACAAGTGTTCATAAAAAAATATTAAAATATTTAAATGTTTTGTCTTTCGAGGCAGTTATATAAATTTTATAATAATTACATAGTTAAAACCAAGATTAAGACAAATTTGGATAATACGAGGTTTTAGCTAAGTAAACTTGACATGATTCTTTGCTTTGTTAGCCCGTATGTCGCATAACTAATGTCCATATGGTAATTTTGCAATTTTTTTTTTAAGTGAACTACGATGCTACACACTCTACCCTAAATGATTTTGTGTTATTATTGTAGCAAAAGCACAAGGGATTAAACAAAAATCTTTAATCGCGTTTTTCTCAAAACTCGCTATAGTGAAGATACGGGGTTCTTTCTTAATAGGGCAGAATACAGTTGTGGTAATCTGAAAACCGTCTGTCCAGGCGCTTCTTTACTTTTCTAGGATTGTTTATTTAATATTAGAGGACAGTCATATATTGAATATATTGTTGATAATATTTTCCATTTTTCCATTTACCAGAAAACATTTTTTGCTTTATTTTTTTTTTCAAATGTAACAACAAAATTGGTGGTACCACAGCGTAACCACTAGACCATTTAGATGAAACATTATTTTGAATGAAACGGTATAAAACAGTTCCGTTTGTCTAATAAACACAATTCAACTGTACAAGTAGTACAGTGCCAACAGTGCCTTTCTTGGTACTACAACTTGCACATCTAACTTTTGTGTCATATGTTGGCAAATGAGCAGCTTTGTCGGTTCTTATTTCAATAGATACCTATATTTTAAACGGATTTTCCGAAGTTTAATTTATGATATAATGGTGGCATTTTCCCTCTGTGGACGTGGACTATAGTTTCAGTGATTTTTTAGATAGCCTTGTCTATATTTTCAATAAGGCATTTCCTTTACTTACAATTAAGTCAAAACATCACCAGAATATGTGCCACAGCCAAGAATATGTGTTTATTACTGCACATTAAGAAATTTACTACCAACGTCTTTGTCACTGAATATATATCCAAGTACATAATAGCCTATCTAAAACTGATCAAAACAGCTAAAAAAATCCACTATCAGAATCGTCTGGGAAGCTCTTAAAATGCTTAATAACTAACACAGCTCAAACATTTTCTCTTCCAAACCCTGAAAATCTAAATTAATACTTCGTTAATATAAAATCCACTATTTTGCCACAAAAAGATTCTATTTCCTATCTCCCCAATTCAAAAAAGCTCTCGAAATAATTCTTTATAAGATCAGTTGATAAATCTGAACTGATACACACAATCAGTAGTATCAAAAGCAAATCTTCATGTAGTACTAATGGACTATCCATAAAAATTTTCTTAAATCTAGCAAAAAATGTGTTGAAAGTCCTGGTCTCACTAATTACCGATTCTTCTGAAAAAGGTATATTTTCAGAGCGCCTACAGACAACCATTATCATTCCTTTTCAATGGGTTAGTGAAAAATTTAATGTCTGCAACTATAGACCTATTGCCTTACTACCGGTTCTATCCAAAATCATTGAGACTTATCAAAGCCTGACTTATTTCCGTTGAAAATAATATTTTATCACAAAGTCAGTTCGGCTTTTTATCTAATAAATGTATCAGCGATGCTATGCTGTCTTTACTACATAAGGTTTATCACGCACTAAATAATAATCTTTATACTGCCACAGTTTTCTGTGACTATGCCAAAGATTTTGATTGTGTAAATCACGACAAAAGCATTGTATGTGGAGTACCACAAGGATAAGTACTGGGTACTCTACTTTTCCTTATCTTTATAAATGACATTACTAACTTAAAAATCGATGAAAAAATTTATGTTTTTGATGATGATACCAGTATTACTTGGAGGAACTCTAATATTGAAACTCTTCATGGAATTATGACTTTCGATCTACTACAAATAAAAACCTGGTCCGACTCTAATTTACTCTCGTTTAACGTCGATAAGAAAGTAGCATTATCCATTATCCTATACAGGAGCTCTTCAACCGTTGCTTCTTAATAATAGCCAGATCGTTATCGTTGATTCTGTAAAATTCCTTAGTATTTTTATAGACAGCTACCTTAAATGGTCCCTTCATGTCGATTTGTTAAGCAAGAAACTAGCCTCAGCCAGCTATGCAATAAGATCTGTTCGAGTCTCATCTTCGAGGTGGCCTTCCTTTTTGGGGTTCTAGTATAGCTGCCCAATCCGATTTTTAAATTACAAAAAAGGGTAATACGGTAACTTTTTGGCCTTAGTAGAATAACACATTGCAGAAGCTACTTCAATAATCACGTGATTTAAACTCTTCCCTCATTATATATTCTAGAAACTGTTTGCTTAATTCGTAAACACCTACATGTTTTTCCACCAAGATTTAATCATGACTACTCCACTACAAATTCAAGAATTCAAGCTTTGATGTGTATTTACCGATCCCGTCCACTGAGTTAATAAAGCAAAACTCTATATTATATTCAGCAAAAAAATTATACAACCATCTCCCTGTGCAACTTAAATCTACAACTTCTTTCCTTAAGTTCCGTAAATTAACAAAAGCCTATCTATCTGAAAGACCATATTATTCGGTGGAAGAGTTTTTTAACGAATAACTAAGAAATTACAGTATGTTTAGGTACAAGCAACTCAAGTATTTCTATATATATTTGGGTATCACATGCAGCAACTTAAACTTATTCGTAAACTAGTTCGTAAGGTGAAATGAAAAAGATAGAAAAGATTTGATTTCACGTTCAAAGCGTCTATGTATCTATTGATACGTATTTCGACTTAATAAGTCTCATCAGAATAGTTATTCATAGCCGTTCTTAACGTGAAAAATAATCTTCTCTGTCTTATAAGGAAGCAACAATAACATGGCTTCGTTATGGATGCAATAGCGACATCTGATAGAAAAATCGTTTGTTTCGAAACTATCTTACCGATAGTTCGTAAGGTTTTATTATGCAATTTGCAATTTAGTTAAATTTTGCAATGGATTGTATATTTTATTTTATTATCTGTTATTTTGTGATTCTCTGATATTGACGATTTATGAAATTTTAGTAAATTTTAATTGTTATTGTTAATTTTTTTAAATTTTTGTAAGCTTTGTCCATAAAATTGTACAATTTTCAGTGACAAAGCATATTTCTATTCTATTCTATATTTTCTTGTGATACGTTAGCATTAGTACCAATCAAACCTGTTGCATTCAACACCGCCAAATTGACGAAATGCCAAAAAAAAATGCGGTGTCACCATTTTCCTCCGATCAAGCTCATAGCATTTTTTGAGCATATTCGATTGGTTCATTATTTTGTATACTCAATTTGTCACATAATAGAGCCGATATGTTTATAATACACTTTAACTACTGTTTTGCAATATTTTTGTATTCTTTTTATAACGTCCTCATCGGTTGGATTGTGAAAATTGGTCAAAAATAAAACTGGCTTTTATTCAAGGCTTATAATCCTTTATAGCTTATTCTTTACTTAAGATTTTCCGTCCTCTTTTGGTCCTTTTTTGAGAGAAGCAAAGAAGTATATTTTCTATCAGATCTATAAGTCCCACATGCATATGTTTGATCGTTATATAGTTCACTCTGAAGATTTACACTATTAAAAAACTTATCAAAAGATGTACACTTCATGATGTTTATCTACTAGATCTCTGGTCAAGTCTTTCACTACCCTTTGACCTAGGTTCTTCTCTGCCTTCAAGCTGTTAATTTTTCCAGTGTAGATATAAACTTTAATATGTATCCTTTTTTATTTGCTGGAACTTAACTTACATCTTATAGCCTCTTTTTATTGGTTTTTTAGGCCTGTATTGTCGGAAATTACTTTTCCTTTTGAATTTTACCATAGATTTATCTATGGATTGCTTTTTGCTGGGTAAATAAGACATATGAATTTGGTAATTCATCAAGCATTGGACGTATTTTTTAGAGTTTGTCATATAATTAGCACTCCCCCTTCTGGGTTCTCTAGTATTATCGCTTAGGTTAAGATTTGTTAGTAGCCAAAATATATCGGTCGTGACCCAAGCAAAATGAAATGCAACTATCACATAGTTCTATCTTTGAGGACCAGAAATCAGAGAGTTATCACTCTATGTAAACATTGTACGCAGACTATGTGAAATTGAAAAATATGAAGACATGTCTCCAGAGTTCCGAGTAAAGGTTAGGGAATTTAAAACTGGATTTTTAAAGTATGGGAAAGTGTTGACAGCTTTTATAGTCCTCCAGATCTTCCACAAGAAAACACCACTTTCAAGTTATTTGCAGACACAGATTAGATACTTTGAAAGTCTATAATTTAGTCAAATTTGCAAGTAAATGCATAGAGAAACTAAAAAACAATTTTGCAGACGTGTTCGCTCGCTATTGCTCGCTATGGATCAAGCAGTATTTGGTGTGGGTTTTTTTTATAAGTTCCTGAAATCTGAAAAAAGCCTGGGCAACTGTCAAATCTGACTCAAATTGTACTTAATAATTCACCACATATAAAAATACATCGCGAATAACAAGGCTTTGAGAAGAGCCATATTAATTTTTCACTAAGTTTATCTCTAAAACTGTTTTTTTTTTCAATATAGTTTTAAGTTAAAGTAAAAGAATTTTAATGGAAATTAATATACCTAATGTGTTACTAATACTAAAAAAATAACTAAAATAACTAAAATAAAGCAAAAACAGACGAATTTGGTTCACAAAAGAATATTATTGTCATCATTAAAGACGTATTTTATTATAAAACTATTTGCTAATCCATATTACTCACCTACAGCATCTGCGATAGTAGATACTTCCTTACAGGTCAAAAACAGCGAATAGAAATTGACCATAATAACCCCTTTGTTCATCGCTAACTTCCTCAACGTATCATCCGGCACGTTTCGAGTCGAGTTGCAAAGCGCATGAGCCGAAGAGTGACTGAAGATGACAGGTGCTTTAGAAACTTCCAAAGCATCTCGCATCGTGTTTACTGATACATGAGAAAGATCGACGATCATACCCAGTCGGTTCATTTCTTTAATAACACTCTGAAATAAAGAAGCGTACACGTTAAGTCAAAAAATTACAATACATAAATATACAGTAAGTCAATAAAATCTCATACAAAATTATTAAAAATTTAAGGTTTTTGTTTATAGCAATCACTCGAGTAAGTGAATTAATATCTTTGGTTGAGCATTTTTTTAAGAGAGATGATAACCCCAAAATAAAGTAAATAAAAACAAAAATGCACAATGAGAAATTCTAAATCGAACTTAATTCAAATTAAAGGTCTTAAGAAAGTTAAAACAAGCTGTGTCTTATCTCCAAAGTTATGAAGAATTTGGTATGCTATTCTTTGTGGCATTCTAAAAAAACCATGATCTGAAATCGTCAAAATTCAAATTAGGTTTACGTAAAATCCATTAAAAAATGAATGCCGTGCGTATGCGCTGAAAGTGTATATGCGTAGATGGTTATGATGTCTAGACAGACGTCTTGATAATTAGAATCAAAAGATAGACCCTCTTTGTAAAAAGGTATGTATTGTCTGGAAAATATTAAATAAAACTATAAATCACAAATAATGCGCCGTAAGTGGTCAAAAATAGCCTAACTCACGTGTACATCATGCAATCTCGGAAATTTTAAATTTGATCATCAGCGGCGCGTAAAAAATTATGTTTCCTTGCGGGTTATTTTACACTGTACCAATGAATATTAAATTTTTGCTTTAAAAAAAAATAGGTTAGATCTGGCTTATAAAATAAGATTTCATCCACAATTATAATGTGTAGACTAAGTGGATGTGGGGAAGTCGACTTTATACCTAAAGATGTAAAATACTCATATTACTACCTATGTTCTTTTCATTTCAGAACGGTATTCAACTATTTAGTTTGTCAATAGAAACAGTGCTAGCAACCGCAGATACTTGTTTGGTTTGTATGTACATATTGTCTTTTGAAAATATGCCAAAACGTGTTTATTTGGAAGAAGTTATGAATCATATTATTACAAATACAATACTTCCCGCAATTAATTCTATGAAATTATAATGAAATGTGTTTACACAGCAAAATAAAGATACAACAGACGAATCAACAGCTGAATCAGTAGACTGCCGCAACTACACAATGAAGCAAATACTTTGATTTTATAAGCGTCAATAAAGCATTAAAAAGTCTGTCAAAAGAAGAACTGGAATACAAAGTAAACATTTTACTTGCATGATACAGAACAGGAATCAGCCCAACAAAATAAAAATTTTGGTGCTTGAGGACTAACAAATTTTAAATACATATTTTCATGCTCTGATTTTAAAAGTGACTCATTTTATTATTTATTTGCTGGAGTTTATAAAGAATTATAGATTGATTTATTCACTCTTCAACTGCACTTAAGAATGCACATACAATTACATTTAAACACATTTCGCATTTAAAAAAATAAATTGTCTCTATTTTCTCGTGCATGTAAGTAATATATATTGTAACATAGTGTATAACTGAATCGCTGATTTTAACAAGTCCCAATAAAGATTTGTTAGTTAACATTTTACCTGTGGTGCTTATTAAGATGCTAAAACTTTTAAAACGGGATTTGTTAGGTGAAAGTAAATTAAAATTGCTCTAGTGAATTAAAATCAATCAAATACAACAAAAAGTGTTGCATTTTCATTTTTCACAAGTTTTGAGACTCAGAGACTCATAACGACACAAACCAAGGTCTGTAGCGGGGTATTTGTCATGACCCACTTAGTCACAGGCTTGTCGCTACTTTTTTACATATAGTATGAGTCAAATCTATGGAATAAATTCACTATTTTAGAAACAGGCGATTTTTAACAAAATCTTAAAACACATCTTTATTTTTGAATGGCCATGAATTGCTATATATGTGTTAACCATTACGTGATCAGTGTTGGAGTAATAACGTAATCGACAATATTTTTTAAATACAAACCGAGATCACAAGACACCTTATAAAAAAGGTCTCCTAATCGATTTTGCAACGATATATTATTCAAATATTTAGTTATACAGGGTTAACAAAAATTATATACTTAGTTAAGTAAAGTGGAGTTACAATAAGTAGTCATTCACTGAACTAAATGTGGCAGCCGTAGCTCAGTGGCTATGTTACTGGCTTAACAAGCTGGAGGGCCCGGGTTCGTATCCCGGCACCGACAAATTTTTCAATTTCTAATTTAACTGAGCTATCACCGTTCTTCGGAGGGGACGTAAAGCCGTCGGTCCCGGCTACGAAAGTAGTCGTTAAGTCATGTTAGGGGCGCTTGTGCGACCTGAAAACCGTAAGAGACTAGACCTTAGCCAGAAGGCTACACGAACTTTACTTTTTTTTACTGAACTAAATTACAATAAGGGCCGCCACTGTGGATAAAAGAAAGTTGTGTCGTTAGCTGGTTCCAAAAAAAGAAATACATTAATTAATAAGAATGCTACATTCTAATCTGAAATTAATTATTGTAGTATCTCTGAAGTATTCAAAGTTATTTTCACAAAAATATTTAAATCAGTATTGCCATTCACTGGTCGTTATTTTCAATGATAGATGAATCGGTTAACTAGTAGACGTCAAATTTTTACTGTTTGGGTTTTTTGCCGATATTGAGTTGAATGAAACTTGCAGAAACAAAGTGAATCAAGATTGTAATCATGGTTTATTGTGGAGATAGAGTGAGGACTCAGGCAGAGTTTCGTAATTTATTTAATGCAAAATACCCTTGTCGCGGACCGATTTCTCATCAATAATTAGAAAAACTAAAAAAAATCCGAGAAACGAGATATATTAAAGATCTCTCTTCTACCACTTCAAAAGAAGTGGTAGAAGATCAATACCCGAAGCCAAGAAACTGGACTTTGTAATGGTGTTTCAATAAAATTCCCATACTAGTTCGAGGCAGGTGGCACTCGATAATAATGTATACCAGTAAACTGTTCTTAGAGTGCTAAAAAAGACGAAGTGACATCTTCACAAAGTACATCTGGTCCAGAAGCAGTTAACAGATGACTTAAATAGAAGAATCGAATTCTGCGAAACCATTATGGAATGATGTATCAGGGATCAGAGTTTCATAAAAAAAGTTCCATAAAAAAGATACTTAACGGTCACGTAAACCGTCAGACATATAGATATTGGGCCAGTAAAAATCCACATTGGATTAAAAGCATAGGACACAATATCCTGAGAAGGTAAATGTTTGGTCGGAATTACAGACAATCATATTACAGGGCTATATTTTTTTTGAGGAAAACTTAACTGTTCTTCGTTATCTAGAATATTTTTAGGATTATATGATGCCATAGCTGGATCAACTTTTTTCAAATACATAGAAAAGTGTCGTTGAGGTACGAAAATACTTAAATAATATTTTTCCGAGTACGTGGATAGGTAGAAGGGGATCTATGGAATGACCACCAAGGTCTCCACATTTGACTCAGTTAGACTTTTTTTATGGGAATATTTCAAGAGAAAAGTGTATCAATGTCGACCAAATAATGTAGAAGGTTTGAAGGAGTTCATCAGAACGGAGATTGCACAACTAATAAATTAAATAATTTGATTTGATTTTACCGAATATTTATTATTGTTAATAATAAATTAATAAGTTAATTGTATTAATATACCAACAGTTTTTGTTAACCCTGTAGAAAAAAATATTCGTTGCAAAAACGATTAGGAGATCTTACAAATGAAGTGTCCAGTGACCTCGATTTGTATTTAACCTTTAACTACGGGCGCCCCTCCATTAGTCATAACTACGTGCGCGGTGTATTCTGTACACCACCGACTAAAAACGCAAATAAAAGCCACAACTAGGTATTTTTAGTACATATATTGTATATAATAAATGTAGGCATATATTTAAGAGAATGTCTTAACATAAAAAATAATACATAACGAAAATATAAAGATTAGCAACAAATATAAGAACAAAAACTCAACCACTTCTTTTTCTCTAAAAATAACCTTCTTGAGATTCTTGTATATTAGCTTAACATTAAAAATATTATAAAACTAGTATATAAATCTAAAAACTAGGAGTAAATAATCATTCACAAATGAACATATTTGAGAATATTTGTGCTATTCACTTTCGTTTTCTTCCTCGTTTGCGTCTACTAAATTACAATTTGCACAAATTGTATCAGAGTGCTCTTTACAAACCATTCTATTACATTTGTTGCAAGATATTGTTGTAACTCTATTTTTGCTCCTTCCACAACAATGGCACCTCCCCCGTTTTTTTGCTTGTGGTTCTTCATCGTGGTTGTCTTGTACGTTTTTGTATTTCTTCAAGAATATTTAAAATCCAGAGGTAAACTCTGTATTTCCGCCCTCTCAGAAAGATGAGGTCTTATCAATGCCAATGATAATTCTTTTAGAAAAGCTATTCTATATTTTTGAGGATTGTCGAGGTTAGCAGCATTGTACAGGATCTGGCTGTTAATTCCGGCAATATTCAGGAGTTGAAAAAACAATACCATTGGCCATCTTCGTGTTCTTCGGGATACCGAATAGGTACTGCACATTTTATCTACAGTGTCTACGCCTCCTTTATGTGAATTATAGTCTAAAATTATCATTGGTTTTCCTGTTTTGGGATCTACTGTAGAATTACTGTGCATGGTAGATAGGAGAATAACAGCTTTATTTTTTTTTGTGTGTAGGATACAATGGTAACTTCTTTTTGAAAACCAAAAGTGGATGATCCAATTGGTGTGTTTTTTCTTGGTAAAAACTCTGGAGGTAGTTCCCTTTTATTTCGTTTAAGTGTGCCAACCATCGTTATCTTTTCCTTCAAAAGGTCAATTGCCAACGGATAACTCGTATACCAATTGTCGCATGTTAAATTACGGTTTTTACCTTTCCAAGGTTGAAGCAGGCGATGGGTAATATCCGTTGGTGTGTTAGATTTTTTGTAGGGCCCTTCCGGTTGTTGACCACAATACACCTCAAAATTGGTGACATAAAAGGTCTGCGCGTCACATAACACAAACACTTTTAAGCCATACTTTGCAGTTTTACTTGGAATGTATTGTACAAAGTTGCATCTACCTCTAAAAGGTATCAACATTTCATCGATAGTCATTTCTTCTCCCAAGGAATAGTTGCTGCTACAGTTTTTCATAAACGTATCAAGAGTAAAGCGAATGGCAGCAAGTTTGTCAATTGATTTTCGGTCCTTTCGAGTATCTTTAATGTCAAACCTAAGAGCAGCAAGCAAAAATAAAAATCGATCTGCGCTCATACAGGCTCGAAAGATTTCTGAGCCGGTACCATCTTTTGTCCACAATTCGAGGAAGTGTGTATGATTTTGTTTTTTAGTCCCTGCAAGAAATAATAATCCTAATAATGCCATGATTTCCTGTTTAGTCGTATCTTTAGCCCGTCTTGGCCGTTCATAATTTAATCGCATTTTTGCAATCTGCAAATTTGTACATTCAACTATATTTTCTATGATTTCATTTGTAAAGAGTTTTTCAAAAGCACTTAGTTCCGTAGTAACATCTCTCGCACAAACTGTTGGCCCAGGAAATATCTTGACAATATTTTTTGAAGGAGTTTTAGTAAATTTGCTAAGAAGAGATTTCTTATACCATTTAGTTTTTCTGTCTTTTGCTATAAAATAATCATTGTCTTCATCAAGATCTGAACTGTTTTCAATGTTACTGTTTGTGTCCGAGTCAATCGTATATTGATTTTCGTCATTCAGATCAACTTCTGATTCAGTGTCGTGCTCCGTTTTTTCTATTAGCTCGTCGTCTGAAGTATCTGGGTCTCCACCAACATCTTCATCAGATTCTTCCTCAAATATAGCTTGAGCCATAGCTCTAAGTTCATCTTCTGAGAGTTTTGGGGATTTCTTACTGGTACACGATCCCTGCAAAGTAAATATTTTGTAGTACCTCTCGATGTATAAACGTTACGAGAAATATATAGAGGCAACGATTGTAATTTTTATTATTTATTTCTAATTAATATTTCAAAGAGACATGACCGTATTGCTATGGAAGAAAGAACATGAAAAAACAAGACCACAAAAACAACTAGAAGGTCGTTAAATAGTCCAATAATAGGTACTCACAAATATCCAAATAGATAACGGTATATTAAGTTATGAGAAAATGCTAAAATAAAATATTTGATCAAATGTATTATCATAAAACTAGTTTTATTATAATAAAATGAAAGTTTTATTAAAATTTTAATAACAAATTACAAATTCTTTTATTCAAAACGTTGCAAAATGTCTAGCTTTTGTTACATATAAGTCGATATACATTAATAATGCTATTTTTTAGTAGATAAACGTAATATAAATCTCACAAAATTTACTTACATAACTAAAATTGAAATTGACGTGTTTTAAGATTTTTTTAAGTCGTCTGTTTCTGAAATATTGAAATTATTCCATAGATTGTCATCATATTTTATACGTATTGACATCTAACAAAAGTAAAATTGTGAAAATTATAATTTAATTTGAACAATATTAATAAAACGGAGGCAACACCCGGTAACATATATTAAACTTTTATGTTTTCATTTTTTTAACCAAAGCTAAAATTTCCTTCTGTTCGACTAATTTGCATATCAGATATAAGCCACCAAAAATTTTTTAACGGAAGTCGCCGACATGAAGGGCAAACAGTTACTTCCCTATATTTCTCCTTCTTCCGACTTATCTAATGAAAGAAAGAAAACTCTAATTTGATCCTTTTCTCTTAACTTTATTTGCTTGATTAAATTGGAACGATGACAATGCTTTGATCATATACCCAGAACCCTTGTTCAATTTGATTATGAGAGAGAATATAAAAGACAAGTCGAATTAATCAGATGAACCCGAAAGACGAATTCTGGTCTACAGGATGGACTAGATCGAATTAAAATAAAGAAACTAAAATGTATTTCACAATCGTCCAAATAATTGTCAGGTTTGGCGGCTAAAAACGAATATATAAGGTCGCTGTGTCTGCAAAAGCCCACAATATTTTTAAACATGTTTAAAATTTCCAATACAATTAATAATGAAAAATATGGCCGCCTTAAAACTTTCCTATGCTAGTTGCTGTTTTTACAAATATGGCACATACAATTTTTTATTATCGCAAAACTGTCTTTAGTTTTCGCAACCATTTTTTTTGTCAATATAAATCTGAAATGTGGTGTAGTATATTCATTTGATGGCACTATGGAAGTAACTACCACGACTCTATGTATCAAAGTGTTTAATCAGTTTTCCTTCTTTATAGTAAATCTACCTTATTTTTGTCACAGTATTTTTTATTTTTGATTAATCTAAATTCAATGATGTAGCGATTAATAAAGTAGTTATAGATTATAAATATTTTTTTTAAAGCCGTCGGTAGCCAGTCGTTTAGGTAGTCTGCAGCCAATTGGCTCATTGTATATAATTTGGTCACTTGGTCATAATAACCATTCTAGAATTCTGAAAGCCTGTCTCAGCTTATACAGGTTTAGTGGATGGGTATGATATGATTTTTGAATTACTTCATAGAGAAGTGTATGATACCTGTCACCTAGTAGTTATGTGTATGGTATGTAAAACAGTTCCATTGTATTCAACTGGCGCATGCTCAGTAAAAATCGGCCTTAACCCGATTAACGCAAATGTCATCCAACATATATTTTCCAAGTACTTGACAAGGTAAACTTTCCCAGTAAGAGGTATTGTGTCGGATTCAGAATTTTTTCTGGTCACAGACAGTATTTTTTAGGTATTGACTATAGATCTGTAACTGCTGGGTTTGTAACTCTGCTGGGTTTGTAGCTGATCGTCTTCATTGCCGTGTATTTTCTGGTGACCCAAAGGCCAGTCCATCTTAGGACTTCTGAGAGCTACATGTCCGCTTGATTATCCGTGCATATATTGATTCGATTTTGTTTAAAAGTTAGTTTCCTTTGCATACTGTAAATTTTCATAAATCTGTGCCCAGAATAGAGAAGTGTATTCTCCTATTCGTCTTTCATCCTCCATGGACTTAAAGAATGTCAAACATAGAAGTTACTGGACGAATAGGAAATAAAGCTAAAATAATATTGACTACTATCAAAAGAAGAAAACTTGAGTACTTAGGACATGTGACATAATTACTTATTACTGCAACTTATTATGGAAGGCAAAATCCGAGGAAAGCGAAATAAGAGAAGACAAAGAATATAGTGGTTTACGAATTTAAAGGAATGATTTTAATGCTGTAGTGTTATATGATATATAGATTTTCAAAAAGCGTTTGACAGAGAAACACATACACCTAGATCCCAAGAATATTAATTTATCAAAAATCTATACTGCAATAAAACAGCGGTCGTAAGGGTGAAAGATAGTGGCACAGACCAAGTAGAAATTCAAAGAGGAGTCAGGCAGGGATGTGTGGTATCGTCACAATTATTTAATGTGTACTCCCAACTAATATTTCAGGAGCCACTATGGAAAATAACTGAAGGTGTAGGAATTGGAGGAAGCATCATTAATAACATGAGATTTGCAGACGATACCTCAATCATCGCAGAAAATATAGAAGATAAAACCAAATACATGGTGATCTCAAAAAGCCCTGTTGACAACATACATCTGACATTAAAGGGTAAACCGTTAGAGAAGGTCAACAAGTATAAATAAATCGGATCAATTAGAAAGTCACAGTTAGGTCAAGACGAAGAGACAGAGGTCAGAATTGAAATAGCTCGAAGAGGATTTATAAAATACAAGTCAACGTATACAAATAAGAAATTAAGTATGGTTATCAGGTTGATGTTCGTCGAAAGTTATGTATGGTCACAACTGCTATATTTGGTAGAGGCTTGGACACTGAAAGCCCAATCGGTTAAAAATTTAGAGGCGTTCGAAATGTGGCTATATAGGCGTATTTTAAAAATTCCTAGAACTGCAAAAGTCTCAAACAAAGAAGTGTTAAGACAAGGAAAACATTGCAGAAAGCTTATGAACACAATTAAAATAAGAAAAACATTGTATCTGGGCTACATACTTTGAAACGATAAATAATCTCTTCTGAGCATCATCATGCAAGGAAGAATAGAGGGAAAAAAAGCTTGGGAGAAAACAAGAAATCATGACTGGGGAATATCAGAGATTAGACTAACCTCAGTGTTGAACAGATATTTCACATTGCAAAAGATAGGTAAGCGTTTAAAGCAGTGATCGCCAACCTTCGTTAAAAGACGGCAAAATAAGAAGAAGAAATGCAGAACTAATTAGAGAGGCAGTAGTAGGATGCGTATGTCTATGATGATTTCCAACCTTCGATTAAAGATGGAACTTGAAGAAAAATATCCTCCTAGTAGAATATAAATGTTTACATTTTTACTAATATTAAATATTCCTGCACCCAACTCTTCTGCAGCTTCTGCATTCCTAGACCCGTCTGCGTATTAGATACAACCCTGTAGCCTGGAGTATGTTTCCACTGCTCTATACTTCTCGTAAACAGACATCCACTTGGAAAGTTAGTTTAGACCTGTATATGGTCAGAAGTCATCATAAGTTCGGTTTCCTATTTAATGTTGCTATGTCCTAATGTAACCATTACATTATTAAGGTTTTTTATCGCTGTCTATAATATCCCATTCTCCCCTCCCCCTTATAATGCTGTGCAAGGGAGGAAGGTCCAGTAAGGTCGCTGTAGCTGCTATTGATAAACTCTTCAGAACTCCTGTGATTTCAAGGCAAGTAAGTCTTTGCATCTTGCTTATTTTAGGATGACACTTCCTTTCCGCACCTTTGGCCACAATACCATGCACCGTTTTAAACTCAAAATTTTTCCATGGGTGCATGGAAATGAGTTATTCGTGACTGAAAGTTCAAGTCAAGTCAAGTCAAGTCAAATTTGTTGATCACATGCTACATTATACAAAGTACATGTATGAGACAAGGTAAAGTTCACCACTTACACATCAAAAATGCATGTTTTTATACGGTTTGCTCCAACTTCTTTAACCCGTCTGAAAAATACGTTTTCTCGAGGTCTGCAAAGTAGGCTTCGGTGGCGGCGATGACCTCCTGTTTCGACTTAAATTTCTGCCCGGCGAGTGACTTTTTTAAGTTTGGAAACATAAAAAAAGTCACACGGGACCAAATCTAGAGAAATTGGTGGATGGGACAACAGTTCGTAGCCCAATTCGACCAATTTCGCCATGGTGACGTTAAAGGTATAAGCCGGTCCGTTGTCATGGTGAAATAGCACTTTTTTCTTCGCTAAATGGGGTCTTTTTTCTGCAATTCGGCGTCAACTAGGCCCAATAACTCGGAGCAGTAGAGAGAATGACCGTTTTGCCTCTCTCCAGGTAGTCGACGTAGATGATCCCTTGTGAATTCCAGAAAATGGTAGCCATCATTATTCTGGCAGATAGGACAGTCGTCTCATTTGGAACACGTTCGCCTTGTGCCGCGACGGTTTTGACTGTTTTTTCTTCCCTGGTGTGTACCAGTGGATTCATGTTTCATCAATGTTTTGCGAAACGATGTAGAAACTTCTTCGGATTACGCTTAAATAGCGTCAAATACTACTCTGAAGTGGTCTCATGGTTAAGCTAGTTGTCCGGAATGAGCAAACACGCACGCCTTCACACGCAGTCGAAACCAAACTACGTGTCCGATTTGACTGAAATTTTGACATTAGTGACATTTTGACATTAGACTACGAGAGTGTATTACACGATAGTATATTTCTCTTGAGATAGTAGCGTAATTGAGCGGTAAGGCTACCTATCGGACCACCTACGTATATATCCCTGTACCAGAATAGGTGCGGCCATTGTCGTATTAAGTTTTGTTATTATATAGTTTCCTTGTGTCTCTCTAAGTATTTACTCTATCAATGAACAAAATACTAAACTAAACATATACTGAGATACAAACCAAAAGATAGAAAAACGTGAAATATGATGTCACAAGGTGTTTCAGAAAAATTTTTTGTATAGAAAAACATAAAAATGGGTTTATTAATTAACAAAACAATATAAAATAAGAGATGTCGCACAGTTCTCTATATAACTGCATTATTTATTTATCTTTATGTATTTTCCTGTAAACATTTGAAAGTAATTGTAACTCTTATTTTAAAACGAATTCAATTTAAGTTTATTCAGTAATAATTTAAGAGGATTAAAACTCTTTGCGAGAGTTGTAAGTATAATAAATCTAGACAAAACGACGTACTTTGAAGTATTCACGAAAAACTTACTATTTTAGATCTTTAAAGTGAACTGAAAACGATCCTATAAACGTCAGATAATGTATAAAGCTGTTAGAATCGTCAAGAAAATACTACTGGAAGATCGTCGATATTTCGAAATTGATAAAATTTTAGAATCTCGTCACTAGTTCTATTTCAGATTTAAGGATATGTTTCCATTTTATAGAAAATTGTATTTTATTGTAATGTAAGGAATCAAAAATGCTTACAACCTATATCGTTCTGATGATAATATTTCCAATTTTTGAAGATTTATGCGGTAGCAGAAAATTTAAATTTTCATAATTTTTTATTGTTATAATCAGGCTTAGGCAAATATGCAAATTGCATATTTTGCGTATAATGCATAAAAAATGCAAAAATGTCAAATTTTGCATATTTTTATAAAAGTGAGCATAAAGTGCATACAATTTGAAAATTTGGTGTTAACTATATATTTTTATATTCAAACTTATAGATAGCATGAAAATGCCAATATTGAATTTTGTTTTATAATCACTTGGTATTTAAATTCTTGGTATAGTAACTAATAAAAGACAGCGGCTTATAGTTTTGTCACGTTTTGTCCTGGAATTAAGGGTTTGTGTTTGCCAGTTTATGTCTCTAGGTCAAAATTTTTATTTTGACGGTTAGTTTCACTTGGTTTCACTCATGTTGTAAAATTGGAGGCGTAAACAACGTGTATTTCTAATTGTGAATAATTATTGTGCTTTGAAAATGCCGAAAATAAGCAATGTTTCAACTTGGATAAAACCTTACAAAGAGCTATCTATGGATATGGATAAAGTTTATTGCTTATGTTGTGGCAAAACCGTAAGTACATAAGTATTATTTTTTATTTTATTTTAAAAATTTACACGTTGTTGGTACAAACAAAGATTTTAAACTTGGAGAATATGTTTAAGAAAAGTACCGACACAAGGCTAGTTTGCAATAAATCGACGTATTTTTTCTTTTTTCAAGCATTTTTTAAACTCCTTGCGATAAAAAATAGGATACCTATTTAAAATTCAAATCATTCAATGGTCTACTGAAAGGTCGCTAACATTTTTTTTCTAACAATAGCATAGTTTGCTTTAATTTTGATAAAAGCAAAAACATATCATATATTGGACTTAATTAATTAAGTGCTTTTAAAATCCGTAAACTACTTTTCGAAACCAAATTCAAATCTCAACTGTCTTTTTCCTTTTAAGTGCTTTTAATTTATGCTCACAGTATTTTTTCTTTAAATGTAAACAGCAAAGACCAAGAGCCTCTTGTAAATATTTGGAGGTTCTTTCTTCTTGCACAGTCATTTCTTGACATTTTCATGATTACTGTACCGATTTTTATTTGATTTAATTTAAATATTTTAATTGTTATGCAAAAACGGTTCATTTTTAGTTTATTTCTACAATCTTAGATTTTAAAAATGGGTACAACTATAGAATATTTATATTCTTTTTTATAATTCATCTGAAAAAAAATTTCAAATAGATCAGCATGTCAGAGCCGCGAAACATTTAGCTAAAAAAGTAAAAACTACATCCGGTGAAAAATATCAACCTTCAGTGTCCAAGTGCTTTCAGTCAAGTTCCAAAAAACAAACCAAACAAGAAACTTTTAACGAAGACTTGTGTCGTGCCTTAGTATCTTCTAATATACCGCTTTCAAAATTATCTAATGAAAACTTTAGGTCTTTTTTAAAAAAATATTGCAAGCAAAACAAAAAATAATCTCAATTTGTTATACTCCCCAGTTATCCACAACATAAAAGCCGAAATAGGTAATAATAATTACTTTTACATATGTGTGGACGAGACCACTGACTCGTCAGGAAGATACATTGTGCACTTATTAATTGGTGTACTTAGCGATGAAACCTTTCAAAAATGGTATTTAATTTCCTGTAAGCAAGTGGAAAAAACCAACGCTCTAACAATATCACGGTTTCTACAAGAAGCATTAGCGAACTTTTTTCTTTCTGCTGCTGTGCCCAATGATAAATTATTGCTTATTTTATCTGATGCTGCACCATATATGGTGAAATCAGGACAAAATTTAAAAATATTTTATCCAAACTTAGTACATGTCACTTGTTTAGCGCATGGAATAAACAGAGTTGAGGAGGAAGTAAGAAAAAAATTTCCACTAGTTAACAATTTAATAGCGAGAGTCAAAAAGGTATTCCCGAAATCACCTGTAAGAATACAATATTACAGAGATATGCTTCCTGCTGTTCCAATGCCACCGCAACCCATTTTAACACGTTGGGAAACATGGTTGGAAGCAGCTAATTTCTATGCTGATCATTTTGTTGATTTAAAAAAAAATAATTAACCTTTTAACGGATGATAGTTGCCAATCTTCATTGGAAGCTGATCAAGCCTTCCAAAATAACATCCTCCAACAGCAACTGTCATTCATAAAATCAAATTATAGCTTTGTCCAGAAAACTATAACTCAATTAGAATCCTCCAAATTATCGTTGTTAGAGAGTACAGTTTTAATAAAAGAATTTAAGTCATTGTGTCAAAACGTTAAAGGTACTATTGGAAGAAAATTTTTCAAAAATTTAAAGTAACCATGGAAAAAAATAGTGATTACCAGGTTCTTTCTGATGTGGTTTAAGTACTAGCTGGGACATTTTCCGAACCACTTAATTTAGAACCATCTATTATAGTAAATTTGAAAAATGCCCCAGTTACATCAGTTGATGTCGAAAGAAGTTTTTCTATTTACAAATATATATATTCAGATATAAGCCATAAGTTTTTATTAGAAAATTTTGAACATCATTTGATGTTACCACAATTCAAAATAATATTTATATGTTAAAATAATTGTGTATGTTATGTACTTATAATATTGTAAGTATTTTTGAATATAAAAAATATTGTAAATATTTTTTATTGCATGCATATTTTCTAGATAAATATGCATATTTTTGCATAAAATACTGCATATTTATGGGCATATTTCATACTTTTTTATTTGCATACTTGCCTAAGTCTAGTTATAATAGTTATTGATAATGAGGAACATTTAAGTATGGGAAATAAT
This sequence comes from Diabrotica undecimpunctata, assembly GCF_040954645.1. NCBI lineage: Eukaryota > Metazoa > Arthropoda > Insecta > Coleoptera > Chrysomelidae > Diabrotica > Diabrotica undecimpunctata. The sequence continues at coordinate 146,011,483 of NC_092805.1, read as the reverse complement.
TTATAATTTCTACACAATAGAAAAAATATACTACGATAATGCCTTTGTTTTCAACAGACTTACACCTAATTACAAAAAATAGTTAAAATAAAAGGGCTCCTGCAGGGTTGTTCCACATCTCCAACCCTCTTCAAAATATACTTAGAGAAAGCCTTGACTACATGTAAAAATAAATGCAAAGGCATGGGAGTACCGATACGAAACGAATACCTATATACGTTAAGCTTTGCAGACGATCTATTAGTGATATAACGTAGTAATGTAACGCCCATCAAAAAAATTCTGAATTTGTAGTGCTTCGTTTTTTACACAAAAGTAATACTTGAACAAATAATTTGTTGACAAAATAATCACGTGGCTCTATCTGAAGAATTTATGAAGTTCAAATCCGAAAAAGATAAATACTTAAACTAGAGTCAGGCATCAGGAAGAAATAGATTTAGAGACCTACCTCCAAAATAATATAAAAATCAAACAAAAAATAAGCCTCGGCCAAAAAAAAAATAAAATAAAAACTAACAAATTGGCGCAAGCCACAAAAAAAATTAATTACTAATAACAAAAATAAAAAACCGGTCGTCGAACCGGACCCAGTTCGGTTAGGTTAGGTTAGGTTAGGTTAGGTTAGGTTGCACAACCTAGGCAAGCTAAGGCACAATAATAATATGCTAGTTAATATTATAGCAGGATTATAGCGCCTCACGCTCTCCAGTCTAACTAGCAGTATTTCATGTGGGAGTTCTTGTACCCAGTACTCCCATGTGACAGGTATTTTGCCGATGTGTAGCCTCTATAGCGCATCAGCGTGCTATAGAGGCTACTCATATCAATCCCCTAACCCCAATAAAATTATTACACCTGCATGTCCTTTTCTAAGGGATGTGGATGACTTAAAGTCCTATGGAATGTTCAATTTAAATATTATGTCTATATGGGATTAAACCACAATTATCGTTTGTAATAAAAATCACATTTTTAACTAAAACAATTTGACATTTCGATTTCCACTCTTTCTCAAAAAGGTTATTATAAAAATTCTGGGAATATGTATAACCAAAGTTATTTCTTGGTTAAACGTTTGTAATATATCGTCGGTATACTGCGAAAACCAGATAAATGACAAATTTTAAAATATTGAGTTAAGTATACGAAAATTCTCAGCTTTTTCCGCTCTACATACAGGTAAAACCCAATAAATGATACGACTTACCATTCAGCAGATAATTTGTGTAATAAACAAATAAGTTACACCTAATCAACTTTTCATTTTCAAATAAAACGATATATCGCTACTTACTTCCGTAAAATTAAAGTTCTGTTGCATGTAAAACAAAGTAAGCCCAAATATATTATTATGCCGGACAACAATATATTTCTACTACTACAAACCATATTCAGTAAAAAGGTGATAAGTGTCATTAATACATTTTACGTGTATGATTTATTAAAATTTCTCTTTCATATCGACTAGTAAAATCCTTTAAGTACACTTACTTCATTCTACCTAAAAACGGGTTGAGTTAAAATTTAGAAATGGTTACTAAGCTTAACCCATAAATGATCTTTATAACACATACACAGATAGAATAACTGAAAACAGCAGTTCAATTCTTGTTGATTCTGAGAACAATATAGTTTCAATGATGGAATCCATTTTTGGTAGTGACTTTTCAGATGTAGACCCCACATATCAGCCAAGTGAAGAGGGATCGCTCTCTCTAGGAAGTCTATATGATTTACACACAGCTGTCTTTGATAGCCTAAATGATGAGAAAAAAGATACTGAAATAGGTGCACCCACGAACAATTTAGTGTCAACTGAAATAGCTAGTTGGATATTAAATCTACTTCTTGACAAAGTATGGAAAGAAGTACGTCCACTAAAACGTTGGAGAAAAGTTAACCCCAAAGATTGGGTAATAAAGGTCGCAAAAAGGAGGCGTGCTGAGGTTTTGCCTTATGAGATAAAAAAAAAGACCATAGACCAGCAAAATTGCCAAAACCAGTTAATTGTTCAGAGTGCTTTTACAAATGTGCCAGTTATTTCAGCGAAGATTACAGACAAAGACTATGTCGTGATTATTGAAAGTTAGAATATGTAGACCTGAAACATTTTCTTATTGCACGTATTAAAACGGAGCCACCAAAGAGAGTCGTTGCAGTTCGTTGAAGTTTAAAAACCACGTGAATTTTCCAAAAAGTGTTACTTTTCTTTGAATGGTCAAGACATACAGGTATGTGAGAGTAAGACACTTTGTATATTAACGTCGTTAATACAGGATGTTGTAAGAAAAACTGATATTCTAGGCTGTTATGCAGATACGGATAAAAGAGGCAAGCATACACCGCCAAATAAAACAAGCAGTAAAACCCGAAAAATCGTGAAGGCTCATATTGAGTCTTTTCCAAACATGGGCACACATTATATTCGCCAAAGTTCAAAGCGTAGATATTTGGACAAAAATTTAAGTATAAGAAAAATGTACCAACTTTTTACAAATGACTGTGAGCAGAAGAAACTGGAAGGTGTTAGCGAAATTACATATCAAAGAATATTTTCTAACGACTATAATTTAAGCTTTTTTGTTGCTAAAAAAATCAATGTTTAGTTTGTAATAAATATGATAGGGCTAATCCAACTGACAAATCCGATTTAGAAGACAGTTACAGAGAACATCAGAGAAGAGAAGAAGTATGTAATCTTAAAAAACAAAATGATAAGAAAAGATCTAATGAACAACGGGATTTTGTTTCAATTACTTTCGATCTACAGGGCGTACTACAGATTCCAAGTGGATTGACTGGAAAACTATATTATTCTAGAAAATTATGTGTACAATTTGTGTGTATATGAAGCCGCATTACCAAATGCAGCTTACTGTTTTGACTGGTCAGAAATTAACGGTAGACAAGGAAGTTCTGAAATAGGAAGCATTATACTCCACTACTTATCAAAATGTGTTCCAGAATATGTAAGTGAAATAAGTTTATTTTCTGATACCTGCAGAAGACAGAATCGTAATCAGCATATTGCAGCCTTACTATTATGGGATGTTCAAAACATAGACCATTTAAATATTATTGAACACACATTTTTAGAGTCTGGATATTCCTATATGGAAGTTGACTCTATGCAGAGTAATATCGAAACCGCTAAAAAACACAGATCTATCTATGCGATGCCAGATTACTTGTCTGTTTTTCAAAATGCAAGAGGAACTAAAAATATCAAGGTTGATGATAGAAAAGTATGTATAGAACCATACAAATGTAAAGAAGTTAAATACTACGACTTTTATGATTTAAAAAATTTGTCATACACTTTAATTAAAAACCGGACAAAAGACCAAAACAGCGAAAAAATAATGTGGTTGAAGATAAAAATAATGAGATGCGTGAAAGGAGGGACAAACAGAACCTATTTTAATTATGACATGTCAACAAGCTTCAATTATTTCCTTACTGATACTGCACGGCAGTCAAAAAGAAAAAAGCACGCCAAGTTATCAACTAATACAAGCAATCTTGAAAAACTTAAACGACTTTATGATGCATATTTGCCAATTAGCATAGCAAAAAAGAGAGATTTGGTACAGCTATGGGATAAGGGAGTGATACCAGAGGAATATCACGGGTGATATCGTAATTTGAAAACGGGAAATGATGTAACAGACATCTTGCCAGAGCCTGCTTTCAGTGACGAATCGGGCGAGGAAGCCTCATAATAATAATATTGTTATTATTATATTCGAAATAAATTTGATTTTTTCTATAAAACTGCCTATCATTCATTATAAATAATAACTACACACAGATGTTAACAAAATTTTCAGGGAAAACCAGTTAAATGTCATAAATATCGACTAATACCTTAAAACATTGCTATTACCTAGTAAAAGCCTCATAACTCGATCACAAAACTGGAAAATATTATACTTGGTTTATTATATTTGTGTTAAATATGTTATTTGAAGAGTAATTGATTTATTTAGATTTACAGGTAAAACCAGGTAAATGATAGCATTTCCAACTTAAATTTAGGATTAGTCAGATAGGTGCCTTAACTTTTTCAAACTAATGATAGATTATAATTTCAGATATATGCATCTTTCACTAGAATACCTAATATCAAAAACAGGCTGACTGCTTAATTCACAATAAAAAACTAAACTTTAAAAACGTTTTTTCTCGATTTCGGTATTCCGACATTTACCTGGTTTTCGCAGTATACCGACGATATACCTGAACAGGTTACGTAGGTATCCACATTATTGGTTTATTAAAACCAGTGCAATATTTGAGACAACGAAATTTTAAACAATTTTCAAATTCTTCGTTCTGGTTTATGCACAATTTCAGCGAAGGGTACGACGAAACGTGTCCGACTGAAAAATCGGAAAAAGATTTTTGTTCGTCAATTCTACATTTGTATACTAAGAGATTTTATAAAACAGCTTTGAAAAAATCAGCTTGTTATTTATAAATAGGATGTATCTACAATTTGAATGCTCACACATTCTACAAAAAAGTAATCTCGACTGTATATTTTTTTAATTTTTACATAACAGGCCCTATTTTTTTGTCGGACAATTTATTCATTAAGTTGTACTCTTCATTTAAAAACTAAAAATCATAAAAAAAACGTTAATAATAAATTTCCACAGACTCGTGGAAAAGCCGATTTTCACTGTTTGACAGAAAAATAGGCAAGTACATTTTGTCGGACAATGTAAAAATAGTATTTTTCACGTTATTTTTGAACGATACAGAGAAAATCAGCTTGTTATTACTAAATTTTTTGAAGTTGTTTTTTTGGCATGTTTAGTTTGGTGGACCTGTTAAGCTCTGCATGATGACATCGTCATTACAGCCGATCATATGGATGATGCAATAATAATATCATGATTCCTTGGAGGTCGAACTAAAGACTAATATAAACAAGACGCAAATAATGACTAATCTGGTGCTAAGTCAAACTATTACTGTTGCTGAAAGAAATACTGTGCACACTGCATCGCCTAAGTACTAAGGACATGAAATTCGGTTGGGTAAAGATAACCAGACATGTGAGCTCCCACGTCGCATAGGATTAGCTTGGGCAGCATTTGGTAAATTAAACTATGTATTTAAATAGAATCTGCCCATGCGCCACAAAAAAAATTCGACCAATGTGTGTTACTTGTGCTTTCTTAGGGAGCGGAAATATTAACACTCACAAGAAGGCACTCAATAAGATAAGCATGACTTAGAGGGCTATGGAGCACCAGACGTTTGGTGTCTCTTTGAGAGACTGAATCCCAAACAAAAAAATATCTAGTAGAAAAAAACAACAGACGCTATTTAAGAAATCGCATCGCTAAAATGGAATTGGGTAGGACACGCGTCGCTAAATTATCAGAAACTCTATGGAAAAAACGTATAGTCCAGTGAAGTGGAGAGACCAAGACAAAAAGCACTACGGAGCAAAGGATGCCTGAACTGACGATCTAAAGCGTGTCAGCGCTAACTGATAAACACATTATGTATTTAAATTTTAAAAATACAAAAAGCATAGTATAAAACTGCCTGCTAGTCTACAATACCGCCCACTGCACCACTTTCTTTATTGATAAATAGACCTATTTGTTTAGCATGTGATTTAAGTTCCATATACGTATTCTCGCCTGTTACTTTGGTTTTGCTTATGAAATGAATTGGGAAAAGCTGTCATAAAAACTATACTATTATAATTTTTAAACGGAGCATATTCCATTGTTTCGATTCATGCGATATTTATGGTTTACTTTAAGATTTTATGTCGATTTCTTTTAACTGTAATATCATTAACAGATTTTTTTATCGTGTTTCATTTGCACTATTCACTTAAAATATCAGCCCCATTATGCAATTCCCCTAGTATTCATTAAATATAATCATTAAATTTTTCTACTATATTTATTTAAACAAAAATCAAGTATTGAAAGCAGTATTGTTTATACTGCAGCGAATCATAAAGAAAGGAATCATAAACGGTCCAAGCCATGAAATAAATTAAAAACTAAAAATATAAAATTAGAGCAAGGAGATTAAAAGTTTGCCCATAAATTCCTTGTAATAAATTTCGTATATGATGCCAGTAATCTGAAGAGTGCATAAATGGGTTGCGAGCTTGAAGTTTTGATGCCCTTTGTTCTTTTTTCCCCGCAAACTTGGAGAAACTTTAAAAACCTTTCCGTGATCTTAGACGTTGTTGAGAGATTACCGATAGTGTTCCTTCCCTTTTTTGCTGTTTTTCTTGGATGAGAAAACTAATTTTTCAAAATATATAGCCCACCACCAAGCAGATATACGTGATTAAAATTTAAAAGACCGATGCTCAGGGTAAGTTTTAAGGTGCATCTGTGGAAAACAATTTAATAGTGTAAACTGATGTTACTTTTAAGTAATCGAAAAATATGGAATTTTATAAAGTTTTAATACAGAATTTATGATTTATTTATGGATACATATAAATTGTGTTAGACTTTTGAAATAATTAACAAATTTAGCAATTTTAAGAACAAAAACAAATATAACTACAAAATATATGACCTTGATATGTGATCTTTAATAAAACCATGTTTTGTAAACCAGACACGAGATAAAAGTAAGAGATGGGAGAACAAATAGAAGAAAAATCGTAAAGCAGTGCAGAAAAATCATTCAAAAAGTGTCTTTTATTTTAAAAATGAATGAATAAAAAAAAGTACTTCAAAAGTGTGTAAAACAATTAACTTCTAGCTGAGCAATTTCAGCTTACAAAACGATCTACGAGTTATACTACAGTATGATATAAGAAACTATTTAAATATAACAATACTTAAATTACGTCAAATTTACGTAAGTCCTTAATTCGTTCCACTTAACAAAACCTCAATGAACAAACTTATAAGTGACCTAAAAACCAACATTTCTATTGCTGCAATTTTTTTTTTTCAAGAACTTAAAATCAACATTAAAACGTTTATTTTCAGCATTTCTTTAACGCCACGGCTTTAAGGTCTTCCAAAAATTCATAAAGTTAATGTTCCAATAATACCAGTAGTTAGTTTTGTCAATATTCCATTATCTTCACTAGCAAAATTTATTAACAGTCTTCTTCAAGATTTAATTTTCAAGATTTACACTCCCAAATATACTGTGTCAACAACACAATTTAATCTCCAAACTTTCTTCAAGTACTCTTCCAAAAAACTTTTTTCTCTTCAGTCTTTCAATGTATCAAACTTCTGTTCCCAAACTAGATACCATTTCAATGATCAATAACCATTTATTTGCAAAAAAAGTGACCCATTTAATGATTAAAAATTAGGTAAAAAGAAATAAGAATAAGACTTACTCACAATTAATTTATTCTACCACCTGACGGTTTTGCATACTATATACGCATCTTCAGGTCAACGGTACATGATAAACTAAATGCTAAAAATATAATAAACCGTAATAAACCTAATACATATAGCAATTATACTAATATATGTGTGTGATTATTTAATATAAATCTAAATTAAATAAATAAAAAAATTAAGTGAAAAATGATTTAGTAAAATTGAAATTAAATAAATATTAATTACATGTTGATAGGAGGATTATAATTATCTTACACACGCAACATATTCAATGTTTACAAATTCCTTTTCTTCTTTAATTTTACCTTAACAAGATTTCCTCATATTTACAAATAAAATTTATAGACAACTTTAACTTTTATGAATGGGTAACCCGCTATTTCTCCTACTTACTGATCTTTTTATTGATTCTCTTAAAAACACTTTTGTTCATTCTAACAACAAGTAATCTTATGGTATATATATGTAAATAATATTTTAGCCCACCTACAGATCTACAGAATAGTCATTGTCATAGTCCTGTCATTGATTATTAACGTACATTCAGCAATTAAGTTTACTTTCGAGTTAGAAAAAACAACATTATCAACATTTTATACGTAACTAATACACAGAATTGTTCTACACTATACTTTTTACATCGCTTTTTTAACGGTTGGTAACTCTAATTTGCGACCATTTTAAGCAACCTTCAAGCACTTTTCAATATCATCATACAGAAAAAATAGCTTTAACTTGATATAAAAAAACATGCATATATATCATAGACAGCGTATTTAATTAAAAAAATAAATAAACAAAATTTTTGTTTAAAAATTAATTACTGTTAATAGAATTAAAAATATTTGCGGCCATTTTTTGACTGGCAACCTATTATCAACATATTCAACATATTCCCCCAATTTTAAATGATTGTAAAAATGTGAGTTGTATTACCTACGTTATTAACGTAGTGATCTTGCAGTGGGATCTTAGACTATAAAAATCAGTAAAGAAGTATCAGACGAGACTCTAATAATAACTTAACCAAAACTTTGTTTGCAAAGTAAAAGACAACAAAGATAAGTAAAAAAGTAGGAAGAAATGAAATTCGATAAAAAGTAAAAGAAGAGGAAAGTAAATAGAAATCTAAATATAATATTTAGTTTGGTAGACTGAACCAAAAATGGTAAAAATAAAATAATATATATATATATATATATATATATATATATATATATATATATATATATATATATATATATATATATATATATATATATATATATATATATATATATATATATATATATATATATATATATATATATATAGGTATGTACTATGTTTCTATATAAGTACTATGTTTTCTATATTTTTAAAATATAAATAACTATTAAAAAACCAAAACAATTGTGCTAAAAGGATAATAGAAACAAAGAAAAAAAAATGCAGAAAAATAAATAGAATTAAAGAAATTGGACAAAAATGTAACAAACAAAGGGTTGTGTATTCAATTTTAGTTTGATTACTATTAGATTACACTTGGCGTAAGTTATAACGATTAAAATATTCCTAAGCACAGCTGTGTTACTACTAAAATAAATCTCAAATTACTGATTATTTTTCCTAATATACTTCGTTTACTTCATATTCTTTGCTTACCGCGGTCTATGGCTGTGAAAAATTTTCTTGAAGTTCCAAACATTCTACAACTTAATTAACTCTCCACAGCAAATCCCCCAAAATGTTCTTGCCATTTATTTACTTACAAAGTAAACAACAATTATAAATGAAATTTCCACCCTTTGTTGTTTGACAATTATCCCGAATATTTGAATCCTGAAGGAAAAAAATCCAAAAAGACGAGACAAAGACGCAGCGCGAGTACACACAATTAAATAAAATGGAAACAACAATGGCATTGTTCTTCCCGTCGGTATATTAGGCTCCATATTTCTTATTTTGTTTCCCGCAAGAATTAAGTATCCACCTTCTTTAAGTTATAGGTTGCAGTTGCTGTTTCTTACAATGAGAACTTTAATAAGGAAACAACACAAAATTTATTATATTCTGAAGAGGATTTAACTAGGGTATTATTTAAAAAAAATTAATATTCGTGTTGTGTATTATAATAATATACATATAACTTTTATAAAGAAAACTTAATTTAAAAAATAATATTCAGCATTTGTCATCATCATCATCACTGGCTCGACAACCCTTTTTGGGTCTTGGCCTGTTCTAGGATTCAGCATTTGTAGTGTCGCAAAAAAACTGACAAAATTGATTATAAAATGCTTCTCGTACACAATACTCAACGAAGACCACGTTGCTCAAGTCGGGGTGGTAATGATATAGATGGTAGGAAAATTGCAGATCAAAATTAGATACATAAACGATAGATAATAATTAGATAACAAAATATAACTATAAGGATTTAACTAGGGTATTATTTAAAAAAAATTAATATTCGTGTTGTGTATAATAATAATATACATATAACTTTTATAAAGAAAACTTAATTTAAAAAATAATATTCAGCATTTGTAGTGTCGCAAAAAAACTGACAAAAGTTGATTATAAAATGTTTCTCGTACACAATACTCAACGAAGACCACGTTGCTCAAGTCGGGGTGGTAATGATATAGATGGTAGGAAAATTGCAGATCAAAATTAGATACATAAACGATAGATAATAATTAGATAACAAAATATAACAGTTTAACAAAGAAAAACAAAAAAGACGGAATACAGCTAAGCTGTAAAACAAAATGGGCTCCAATAAGTTTTAACCTGAAGCTCATAAAGGAACTCAAAATTACATAAACTAAACAAACATTTTTCTCAAATATTTCAGAAAAATACGCGTCAGAAAACATATCAGCACATTACCAACTAGGTTATATAGTCAAAGGTTATATATTCAATATAATACTTTAGATTTATATCGTCTCTAATTAAAAAATTAAATAATACGTCATTGTTTATTAATGCTAAAAAATTTTTATTAATAAATACACATTAATAAAAAACAGAAAATGACACATATTGTCATCAATATTCTTATACTTTAAACAGATTGCAGTCTTGTGTATAATTTAAATAATAAACTCAATACGGAAATTACTTTAATCACAACTTTAATATCTCAACAAAAAAATTATAATTAAATGTATATTTGACTGCAATCTGAACGAATTTAATGGCCAATGTTTCGTTTTATTCTAAAACTGAAAACAACAGGTCTCAAGACCTTATATACAAATAAGAAGAGTTATCTTTGTTTCTTCTCTATGTTTTTTGCTTTGCAATCTTCATTAAAATACTCTTCTGATTCACTATTTTGCCTTTGCCCTATTGTTTTCTCTGCTGAATCTATTACGCTTGTATTGATGTTGTTCCAGTCAGTTTCTACATTTTCAGTTTCAACCGTTTGTTGTTTTTTTGCTATGTGTTCTGCGTATTTAGATTCCAGATTTTTTCCATATTTCGTTGAGCTCGTGTTCTAATTATATTCATTTTTAGTTTTGCTATTACTAATATATAGTATGAATCAGGGTTTGTCTCCTGATCTGACATCTTCTGTTAGTCTTAACAATTTGTTAGTCTTAACAGGTCAGTCTTTTAGTCAGGTTAGTCTTTTAGTCAGGCCATGGAGTTGGGGTGTCTCTATTGTAAAAATGACGGGCACCCTATTCTCCATGCTATGGCATGCTGGACGAGCCATACAGTCTGTAGTTAACACCCCGAGATATGATAATTACTCTTTTTCAACTTGCCTTGAGTGATATGACTTTAATCTTTCCTATCAGCCTCTCTTGGTCAAATCTTGTTTCTTCCGACCCCGAATGGCTATTAGGTTTCCGAGGGCAGACGGGTCACTGTCACTATATTTTCATCTACCTCCTACTCTTCAGTGTGGCGAGTCATTCAGTGTGACGAGTCATTCACCGAGCGATTGCCGGTATAAGCAATCCCCCACTTACTGACCAAAGGCTTCGGGCGGATGAGTTGGCAAGTAGTAGGGCACCCTTTTGTCCTGACGTTGTGAAATCGGCCTCGAAGGCGGATGAACCAAAGATTTGGTTCATCCATACAGGAGATGAAGAGAATGCATATTGAAAGCATAGGAATAGCAGAAATGAGATGGCCAGATTCTGGAGAAATACAAATAGAAGATCACAAAGTATATTACTTGGGAAAAAGTGATGGATCACATGAATATGGAGTCGGAATAATCGTATCACCCAAGGTTGCCAAATGCGTTACTAACTTTACACCAATATCAGAGAAAGTCATGTTACTACAAGTAGAAGCCAACCCTATTAATATAAACATCATCTAAGTATGCTCCCACTGCAGATAAACAGGAGAAAGAAGCAATTGAGTTCTTTTAGAACATCAACAGTATCATACAGAAAATTCCTCGACAGAAAGTTTTCATCATTATGGGCTATTTTAATGCCAAGATTGGAGCTGAAGATAAGACACAGTACATTGAAGCACATGGACTTGGAGTGAGAAACGATAGAGGAGACCTAGAAAAATTCGCAGAAGACTCAGAAAGAGTTGTCACCAACACATTCTTCCCTTTATCACCTCGCAAGCTGTACACGTGAAAATCCCCTCAAGACAGACCCGGGAGAATTATTAGGAATAAAATAGACATAAATAAACAGCTTTACATCTGTCAAGACTTATCCCTTGGAGACAGACCACGTTCCACTGGTGGGAGTATTTCGAGACAAACTCAAAACAGTGCAGAAAAGGAAAGCACAATCATACGACCTACGTATGCTGAAAGACCTTGATACGAGGATGAAAGTCCAAGCCACGTTAAACGAGCAAGTGACTGCAATTAGAGACGAATCGAACAAAGAACAAACAATCAAACATATTACAGAAATAGTGCAATATGTAAAGGATAAACACTTAAAGACGGATAGATTAATGAAGAAAAAATCATGGGTGACAGATGAAATTCTGAAACTAATGGATGAGAGAAGAGAAGCCAAAAATGACCTAGACAAATATAAAACCATAAATATATTAACAAGAACGAAAATCAGAGAAGCCAAAGAAAATGAAGCAAGGAAAAGATGCGAAGAAATTGAGACTCTGCAGTCAAAGTAAGGGGGACTAAGACGAAGGCAGAAAGGAAATATAACTGATTCTGACGGAAGCATTATCTTGGACAAACATTGGTACTATAAGCCTCATGAGTCATCTCCTAAAATTGTTCCTAAAGATAATTTATAAGAGAATCTACAAGCTATGTGAAAGTCAAATTTCCCCCAACCAGTTTGGGTTCACAGTACAAGTTCTCAGTACAAGTCTTATTCCAGAGATGCAGAGGCGTGAACTGCGACGTATATGCATGTCTGTGGTTGATTACGAGAAAGCGTTTGATCGAGTATTGCACGCCAAGATACTAAAAGAAGCAGGAATTAACAACCAAGATCTGAAATAATTAGAAATCTTTAATGGAATCAGACAGCTTATCTCTGAGTTGAAGGTGATCATACTGACTATGAGAAAATCATGAGTGGAGTGAAGCAAGGCTGTATTTTGTCTCCTCTAATCTTCAATCTACACTCGGAAAGAATATTTATCGAAGTTTTGCACGAAACTGAAAAAGGTATTCTACTAAAAGATTACCGGGTAAACAACATCAGATATGCAGATGACACCATAGTATTTGCGGACAACTTATAAGACCTACAAGTTCTTATGAACAAAATCACGTATTACAGTCAACAATATGGACTCAATATAGACGTTAAGAAGACAAAGCTTATGATAATTAGCAAGAAAAGGATAACAGAAGGTCAACTTTACGTCAACCAATCCCCTGTAGAAAGAGTACTACGCACTACAACTACCTCGGCATCATAATACATGAAGAATGGACCAACAACCAGAAGATAAGAGCACGCACCGTAAAAGCTAGATCTACCTTCAATCGAATGGGGGCCTTCTTCAAGAGTCACAACCTCTCTCTTGATACAAAAGTAAGAATGCTGCGATACTACGTCTCCTCTGTCCTTTTTTATGGCGTTGAATCGTGGACCTTGAACGAAGATATGTGCAGAAAACTGGAAGCATTTGAGATGTGGCTATATCGGAGAATACTTAAGATCCCGCGTCACAAATGAGGAGGTCCTCAGAAGAATGAATAAGAACCGATAAGTACTAACCACCATCAAATCTCGAAAGTTACAATTCTTCGGATATATTATGCGAAATGAATCCAGATATGCTCTCCTTTAAGCTATCCTGCAAGGAAAAATATTTTGGAAAACGAGGTCCAGGAAGAAGAAGAACATCTTGGTTAAAAAACCTCAGAATCTGGTTCAATACAACATCTGTGGGAAAGCTGCCGCGCTGCTACAGATAAGATAAAGATTGCCATGGTGATCGCTAACTTTCGTAACTGATAGGCACATCAAGAAGAAGAAGTCTTAAAAATTTATTTAAAACACGTACATGATCTAAAAGATTAATGAAGAAAAGCAAAGCGATAGGATCATCAAATTCATTATTGAAAGCAAAAAATGCATCAAAAACAGCTAAACTGCGGGACTAAGTGACAGTAATCAGACACACAGTGATGTATGCCAGTGAAACGTGAATTATGAACCAGCAGGAAAAAAAAGTAGGGATCTAGAAAAGAAAGGTGCTCAGAAAAATCTTCGGAGGAATAAAGACGGCAGAGAATATTTGGAGAAGACGAACGAATAAAGAAATAATGAGGATGTATGGAAAACCAGTAATTACGGCAAAATACGAGCCCAAAGAGCTAGATAGCTTAGTCACATTATACGAATGCCAGAAAATCGAAATGTTAAAACAATACTCAAGGAGGGAAACATAGGGAATAAAAGAAGAGGACGTCCAAAGAAGAAATGGTTGGAAGCAGTAAAGCAAGACTTGCAAGAGATATGCGTGAAACATTGGAGAGGGAAAGCAAGGGACTGAAAAAAATGGAGGGAAATAACCAAGTTTTTAGAAGCCAGGGGCCTACAAGGCCTGTAGCGCTGTTATATCTGGAAGAAGTCATGATGTTTTATGTTATTTTTTATGTCAGAGTTCTATACTGGTAATACCAGTATATTTCATCACGCCAAAGCTAAGTTGCATAGGCTTTTTTCACTTTTACTTATATTATTGGTTTCTTCATAAATTGTTTCTTTCACTGTAACTTTCTGTTATTCTCCTCTTTTCCAGTCTTAGCATTGAAGTCTCCTATTATTATCAAAATGTCGTTTCTGGGTACGTTTTTACAATCTTATTCTAGTTTCTCCTAGAAGTGTAACAAAACTAATTCCATTATAAAGCAATGCAAAAAAATTAAAATGTCATATGCAATATATCAAATGCCACACATGGATGTGAAAAAATTTCTTTACTGTATTTTTACCTCAATACCCTATAGTTTGTTTAATTTTTCACAAAGTTTGTATATTCTTCTTCTTCTTCTTCCTTTTATAAAGGCAAACAGACTCTGTCTGCTTTTCAATGTGCCTGCAGTAAATTGTCGTTCAATCGTTTTCGTGGTCTTCCTCCTGATCGTCTTCCTATTGGGTAACCGTCTCTTGCCATCTTTATTACTCTGTTGTTTTCCGGCTTATATGATCGTTCCATTCTACTCTTCTATTTCTTACCCAGTTCTTGATGTTCTCCACCTTGCAAAGTTTATATATTGAAATACACTCATCGACAAAAATATCGAATATTTTGGAATTTTCAAATTTTTGTTTTTTCAAAATAAATTCTGGTCAAACAAGTCGTTTATTGTAAAATAGAATTTATTTTAACAATGTTAATTGAACAATTTTAAGTTTTTATGCGGAGAAAATTGTGAAAAATATATGTTTAATATTAGGTAAATAAGGTTATTTTACTCTAAACTTAAATGATAATTTAAATTGCTTAAACAACTGGTTTAAACTGAAAGAAGTGAATGATCAGTAAAGAGTATTCCCCCTCTAGCTCTTATTACTGCTTGCATCTTTCTCAGCATGCTTGCAAGTAAATTTTGGACATATCCTTGGGAAATTGCATTCCATTCATCCTGTGCAGCAAGGCGAAGCTACTCTATCGTATTTGGAACGGGATTTCTTTGTCGTATGCTGCATTTTAGATGATCCCACATCTGCTCGATTGGATTTAAATCCGGTCTAGACGGTGGCCAATCCAATCTTCGAATTTGGACCTCATTAAGATAATTACTCACTATGGTAGCGGCATGTGGTCGTGTATTATCGTGCATTAACGTGAATCTTTCATACCCAATAACATATGACAAAACATGATCTTGCAGGATGTTTTAAACGTAAGAACCACCAGTCATCCGTCCAATCACTTCCACAAGTGCGGTACGTACCTCCACACTAATCCCTTCCCAAAGAATTATGCCATCAACTCCAAAACTAACGGTCTGGGCGAGACTGCAGCTGGCGAATCGTTCTCCAACTCTTCTGTAGACGTAGTTTTGACCATCTGACTTCCATAATAGGATTCTGGTCTCATCAGTGAAAAGAACGTTTTTCCAGTTGTCGATATTCCACTAAATATGTGTTCTTGCAAATTCCAAACGACGAGATTTATGATTTTGGAGAAGACGTGGAACTTTGGCGGAACGTCTGGGCTTTAAGTTTGCTTCTTTTGATCTTCGTCTAACTGTTTGTAAACTCACATTAACTTGTTTAACATTTAATAGCTCATTTCTGAGGTGCATCGATGTCAATGAACGATTTCCAACCAAAAAACCGTCATCAATTGCGGTTGTTCACCTTGGGCGTCCTTAACCAGGCCTTCGTACAAAATTTCCTGTTTCGCGGTACCTTTTTAGAGTATTTGATACTATAGATTCAGTTCTGCTGAAACGTCGTGCGATACCTTTTTGTGCATATCCTTCCTCGTACAAAATTACAATATGTGCTACTTGGACTTCATCGCAGTGCCGAATTGGTGAAATACTTGTTTTAAACTTAGTTAAATAAAAACAATATTTAATTAAACTTAATAAATTAAACTAAAAATAACCGAATTAGTATGATTTTTGCTTTACGTGAAGAAGGATTTTTATAATAAAATGTAAGAATAACACTAACCACTAAATAAACGTCAAAATAAACATCAAAATATTTTAAACCAGTTGAGTATATAAGCCTACTCTATGTAGTAGGTATTACTTATCAGTAATCAGTATCAGTAATCTAAAATGATTTTGAAATAATAGTGACTACAAAAAAAAATTGGAAAATTCCAAAATATTCGATATTTTTGTCTATGGATGTACAATTTAAATGAAATATCTCTCACTACATTCACAATTAGTTTTTTGAAAATATATTAATTAAACGTAAAACGGCAATAGCTTCGTATTTATTTAAACGTGCGCTTTTTGAAAAAAGCGGCAACAGTTTTCTCCGCTAATGGTATGAAAATAAAGTTTCCACTTTCCGAATTAATGACAACTCACAGTACAAGAACGAAAAAATATAAAAATTTACCTTTCCGAAGTTAGTTAGTCCTCCATGTTCCGGTTTTTTACCAGGGAGGTCTGCGTGGGAACAGTCAGCCCTAAAAATAAAGGAAGCAAAATAAATAAAGATTAGTTTTAAATACATTTACATAAATTTAACTAAACTGCATATACATTAGTTTTGCTCCAAGAAGTACATTTGTCGCTAGACGACATAGAAAGTTTACTTTGGTTTAATCCAGGATTTTGGAATATTTAGCGAATTCACGCTATTTTAACAATACTTTTTCCTAATCTAAACTATTAAATAAGAAAATTACTGTTTGTAAAATGGAATTTATCGGAAAATTATTAGTTGTAAAATTTAAGTTACTTTTAAGCTTTTTATAATGATCCCATCTAAAGTTTGCTCCATCAAATATTTTCTGAACCAAAAAATTTTCTTCGTTTTGAAGTGGAATCTCCACTACTGAGGTTGGTAATCATCATGATTAGTCTATTGTTCGAAGCATTTGCTCTAATTTTGTAAGGTAACCATACCATTCTCTTAGAGGTTTTTCAACAAACATATTCGTCTCTTTTTACACTTTTTCTTTCCTATATTTTCCTTTGGATTATTAGCCACAGAATGCTGTATTTTTCCACATGCATTATATGCTCTAAAAATTGTAATTTTTTTTCTTTTTTCTATAAATTTCTTTTTGTTTTGCTAACGTTTTGTTCACCATGTATAACATATTCCACCCACAACATCATTTGTTGAATAATTTGCTTTATAGCATTATTTTTGATGTTGAGGGAGAGTTCATATTCTCTATTGCGCCTTAATATTTTATTAAGTCTTCTTGCCAGATTATACAGTTGATGGGCTATTATCACTATGATTTCCTAAGAGTGTATTTGACCCACCAAATCACAAAATGAGTAGAAATACTAAACTGCATTAAGTAATATAAAATTTTAAATTTTTCAACGGGTTTTATCCTTATTACGATAAATTGTCAAAACTTCTTATTCGCACTTATTATTCAATATAGGAGATTATTATTATTATTACTTATTCAATATAGAAGGAGATAACCTGCGTTATCTCTAAGGATACCGGAGGCGACCAGTTTAGCTAGAGCCACTAATTTTAATAAGAACAATATTGAGCAATTTTTATATAATTATACTGATGTTATGAAGACGTATTAATCTGAACGTATATATAACTTGGATAAAACTTCAAATTTTACAGTACACAAACCATTTAAAATATTAGCGCCTAAGGCTATTAAACAACTTGGGAGTTTAACCTCATCAGAAAGGGGAATTAATGTTAAAATGATAGCTTGCATAAATGCAGCAGGTCAAACTATCCCACCATTATTTGTATTTCCTCGTGTAGACTATAAAGACCACATGACAAATGGAGGTCCAACTAGATGCATTGGAGCAGCAAATCCTTCAGGATGGTCGACAGCAAAGATTTTTCTGCAATTTTTGAAACACTTAATGTCTTATACTAAATCTACCCAGAAAAAGCCGATACTGATTATCATGGATAATTATGATACACATATTTTAATAGACATAATTGATAAAGCCAAAAATTCCAGTGTAATTTTATTACCAACTCGCATAAAATGCAGTCCTTGGACCGAGGGGTTTTTGGTCCATATAAAACTTTTTACCACAAAACTGCAGAAGACTGGATGTTAAGTAATCTTGGTAAACCAATAAGTATTTATGACGTTAAAGGAATTGCATTAAAAGCTTATCTACAAGCATTCACACAAAAAATATTGTTAAAAGTTTTTAGGTTACAGGTTTGTGGCCAGTTAACACCAATATTTTTTACAGAAAAAGAATATCTGCAATCGTATGTCACATATCGACCGAAGACAACAATGACTGGTAAATCTACCTCATCTAGCGCTCCTGGTGACCCAACTTCCAATTGTTTGACTTTAATCCCAGCTGAATATTGATCTACCCCGTCTAGTTCCGTTTCTATTCCTGTTCCGTCTACTTCCGTTTTTATTCCTGTTCCGTCTACTTCCAATTCTATTCCTCTTCCATCTACTTCTTTTTAAGTTCTGTCCCGAACTTCTGGTCAAATTTACGACTCGATACTTGCGTCTACTCTACAGGTAGTATCAGCAGAACGAGCTCCCTACACAGTAAAATTCCCATAAAAATAAAAGCCTTACCGCTAACAACCCTTCAAAGGTTAGATATAAAGAAAAGACTGGCTCTTAAATGCGACAACAGCTGTCCCAACTTTTTCAGCGAGAGGACTCGCAGTAGTATATCAGCCATTACCACAAAAAGTTCTCCCAAATGTAATACACTTTGTAAAAACAGTTTAATGTGTATTCCTACCAATGAGGATCCTTATCAATTGCTGATGGACACACTACGAGTTAGCAAACTACGAGCAGAAATAATAAGTTTGCAGACCAAATTCTAATAAGAACAATGAAAGCTTTCAAGAAAAATTGATAATATTAATAAGGACAAGACAGAGCTAGTAAGACAATTGACAATGATTCAAAAGGAAAATAGGGTAGCCAAGCAACAACTAGAAAAACTTGTACAAAAAAAGAGTATGATATTTAAAAAATTAGAAGCTGCCATCAAGTTATAAAAAACTGAAACAGAAACTAGAACAAGTAACCCCAGACAAGGCTATCCTAGAAAATAAATTAAAAGTTTTACAAGGAGAATACGAGAAACTGCAAGAGCGTATCATCCTTCCAGCCGAGTTTACCTTTTGTGAAGATAACCATGTCAATATGCCAGAAAGGGACACGAATAATGGTAATGATCAAAGTATAGAAATAAAGGGTAAATGTGATAAGATTGATGTGCAGCAAAATAATCAAAGGACTGAACAACCTTTGTCGTTAGCAGAATTGAATATGAAAAATATTCAAGTAAAAATTAACTGTTATAAAAAGTTATAAAAAACTGGAAAAAAAAACTTTAATAATCAAAAATCCGACTATATATATTTGCAAGGAGGAGATCAAGGAGGCTCCGACCTGAATTTAAATATTACGGAGTCCAAAGTAATACCGGACGACGACATGAAAGCTTATGATTACTTTTTTCCATATATGACCCCAAGACTACGGTATTTTTCTGAACGAGCAGGAGATGTAGTTAGTTTCAGGCCACCATTTCTTCCTGTCGATGTAAATTCACAAGTTAGCGTGATTCAGACCATTGCTAATAAAGTTAGCGAGAAAGTACGACTAATTGATAATTTAAGGGATAAAGGAGAGAGTAAATCAGATGAGTATTTTTCGCAGGAATCTTTAAGTGATATAAGGATTCCGAGAAAAATAGTTGGCAGTTCGATAGCTTTTCAAAAATTTCTAAAAAATTTACAGCCGGAAAGTGCTAGATTATCGTATGAATCTCAAAGTGAATATTGCTTTTAAAATGTGTTTCGGGTAAAATTATTTAATTAAATTTTATGGCAGTCCTGTACACAAGCGTGGTTTCTGAGAGAACTGTTCATTCTATACAAGTACTACTAATAAACTATACTAATAAACATTTTTGTTAAAAATTATCTCAGCTACATTTTTTATTTAAAACACTTTTTTTTATAGCGTACAGATTTTTAATAAATCGATTTTTTCCGTTTTCTCTTCCTACGACTTGACGTATTAAGGGGAAGCCAGGAGGTAAAAGTGGTACACTTTTTTGGTCCCAGCATTGATATTCTCTGCAAAAATTCAGCTTGTTCGTATGATTTTTAGAGGTCCAGTGGCATTTTCGTTTCTGATGACTGGAGTATTTAAATATGCTTTAGCTTAAATACCATTTATTTCAAAATGCTTATCGGTAAAATATTTGCCAAGGCTCATTACATTACAAGACAAAGTATTTTTTAGTCAGCTTGCAGTATTATCCTCAATTCCTGAGCGACAATAATTAGCCGCTGTTTGCAAATCAGGTATAAGATAATAAATGATACAGAATAAATGAGAGACAGACAAAACACGACATCACGATGACCACTACTTTCCCTCTGGGGGGTCAGGATTGAAGAGAGAGAGAGAGATACTTATGTTTCAAATGCATACAAAACATAAAGTTTTTTTAATACATATAAATTTTTAAAATTCATTTAACAACGTAAACAAGACCCTACGGAGTGTTAGGTCAACCCCCCTTTTTCTTCTTCTTCTTCTTCTTCAGCCTTTAGTAATCCAACTTTGGACATAGGCCTCCCCCAAATCAATCCAGTGTCTTCTCTTTTTATTTTTTTTCCACCAGCATTGACCAGCATTGTCATAATTTATGAGATACTTTAACAAGTCCCTTATTCTATATGACTATTTTTCTGTATGTGAATTATTAATACAGAAGTTGATAAATGATCTACAATCACAACCTGGCAAAACGTTAATTAAAACTAATTATCTCAAAAATTATCATTTCTTAGAATTTAGTGCCTACAGCACTATCTGCCATACTACTATATATTTAAATACTTTACTATACGATATAGTATAAGTGACATCAAATAAATAAAATACCGGATGTCTGAAATTTCAGAATTTAATTGCCCTTAAAGATTAAAAAGACTAAAACAAATTGTAAGGGTTAATAATCTAGTAAACCCTGTAGATTCAGTTCACACAGAGTTAAGATTTCAATTTACCAAACAATGTAAACAGAACTGAAAGGAAACCCTACATGTACCGAATGTGCAAGTATCCCTGATATGTGTGTGATGGCCCTTTTGAGGACGAGGACCCTTCTCAATAGCAGTTTGAGTTTGGAAAACGGGCAAACGGTAGTTTGTATCTGAAGTCGTGTATTCCAAACATTACGAGATAAGTACAGTCCGTGATTAATTATGATACTCGGAACATGATCTATGTTCGTGGGTGCTCTAGGACTTTAATTTTATCAGGAAGTTTCTGAGTTGTCGTTAGTCGACGGTTGGTAAGATGAGCATTAGTTTGCGGAAACTGTAATTTGCTGCAACTTTTGCTTCTGCCTCGGCGACAGTCAAAGTGGTGAACTTTGAGACTTAAAATTTCTATTCAGTTGTTTCATAGATAAATGCAACTGACATTTCTAAATGAGTTTTAAATAAAATATAAATTAAATTACAATCTCTGATTATAAGATTGGGTATCTTAAAAAATATGTAAAAAACATATTTTAATCTTATTACATATTTTAC
This sequence comes from Diabrotica undecimpunctata, assembly GCF_040954645.1. NCBI lineage: Eukaryota > Metazoa > Arthropoda > Insecta > Coleoptera > Chrysomelidae > Diabrotica > Diabrotica undecimpunctata. The sequence goes on along the minus strand of NC_092805.1, from coordinate 145,989,450 downwards.
TTTTTTAATTGTAAACACTTCAATTGAAATAAAAAGATATTAATTTTCAAACTGAAAGAAAAATATTGATTAAATTATGAACTGATTCAAACTTTGTTAAAGCTTTGCGGATTTTGTAGCTAAAATAGTATCGCAAATATTTTTTTTTGTATACAGAGTGATCCAAAAAATGGTGACAAGTCAAAATTTTGTTTTCTTGTAAAAAATACCTCCCATATTACATTATTTTTGGAACGTATATAAGAAATCAGACAGCGTTACTGTTCGCTTTAAAGATGTTAAGTTGCTTGTCGTTTATCCACAGTACAGCTCAAAATAATTGAGTCAAATCATCATCTCTATTGTTTTTTACGTCTTTGATCACACCTGTAATTAAAATACACTATAGTACACGTATACACTTAAAAATCATTACGAGATCTCTTGACATTGGTTTCCTTTTTATAATTGTCTAATTTTCATTCCAACATTAAGGAAACTCTTTAAGCCTATATAATGTGTTCTTATCAGTTTATGTTGTTAGTCTTTCTCCAGTTAGTTTCCAAGCCTAATGGTACCTAGTTGTAGAGTTAAGATTTAAGATATTATCTTTCTAACAATTGACACTGTTGCAATAAGCGCGTAAACATTTCCATAATATTCTTTTTGAAAGCCTCTTGCCACTATTCCTGCTTTTTTCAATCCATTTTCTTTCGTTTTAAAGACCCACTTTGTGTATATTTTTGTTTTGTTTTCGTATTTACGCAGTCACCCATCTTTTAGCTTCTTATGTACTTTTAGTTCAGTTGCTATAGCTCTTTGCCGTTCTATACTTTCTTTCCTTGCTTGATTATATACGTAAAAGGGTAAAATGGTAAAAAGGCAAAACTGAGCGACATTCCAACATTAAGAAAACTCTTTTAGCCTATATAGGGTGTTCTTATCAGTTTATGTTAGTACTTTTCCTGTTTTCAAACATTCTGGTGCCTAGTAGAGTTGAGATTTGAGATATTATCATTCGGACAGTTGACACTGTTGCAATACGCACGCAAATATTTATATAATATTCTTGTTGGAAGCTTCTTGCTACTATTCCAGCTTTTTTTAATTCATTATCTTTAGTTTTAAAGACCCACTTTGTGTATATTTCCTTTCTTGTTTCCACAACTACGCAGTCACCCATGTTTTAAGCTTCTCATGTGCTTTCAGTTCAGTTGCCATAGATTTTTGCCATTTTACACTCTCTTTCCTTTTTGGAATATATACATAAAAGAACAAAAAGATAAAAGGGCAACACTGACTGACTAGGGCATAAAAATAATTCGAGAAAAGCTTAGGTACCTGACGTTTGCAGATGGTGTGCTAATAGCTGATAGGGTAGATGAGACCAAATAACTTTTAAACCAGCTCTATCCTCGCTGCTCGCCAGCTCGCTGGAAGTAGGTTAAAAATTGAATATATCTAAAACCCAGATAATGGCAAATCTTGTAGTTATCGAAGATATATGCGTAGGAATAAGATGCATAAACCAGGTAAGGGCCTATAAATATCTAGGTCACGAGATTCGCATAGGAAAAAAAAACAAACCGTTGAGCTTCTTCGTCATATATGACTGACTTGGGCAACCACTTCGCTAAGTTGAACCATATTTTCAAATTGTCCGACTTACCAATCTTCTTCTTCTTCTTCTTCTTAAAGTGCCTATCCGTTCCGGACGTTGGCGATCATCACGGCTATCTTCACTTTGCTTATTGCAGCGCGGAACAGTTCAGTGGTAGTCGTGTTATACCACTTTCGCAAATTTTGAAGCCAGGAAATGCGTCTTCTTCCCGGTCCTCTCTTACCATTTACTTTCCCTTGGAGAATCAGCTGGAGAAGGCCGTAACGTTCTTGATTTCTCATTACATGACCTAGATATTCCAACTTTTTAGTTTTGACGGTCATGAGAATTTCACATTCTTTCCCCATTCTACGCAGGACCTCCACATTAGTAACTCTGTCAACCCAGGATATACGTAAGATGCGCCTATAACACCACATTTCGAAAGCTTCGAGCCGATTCATAGATGCAACAGTCAGTGTCCATGCTTCCATTCCGTAGAGCAGAACTGTGAATATGTAGCAGTTCAATAGACGGCATTTTGTTTTTAATGATATGTCTCGACTGTTGAAAATAGTTCTCATTCTAACGAATGCTGCTTTTGCTTTTATTATTCGCTGTTTAATTTCTGTTGGGTGGTCCCATTGGCTATTTAAATTGGTGCCTAGATATGTATATTGCTCGACTCTTTCGATATTCTGTTGGTTGATTGTAAGTTGAGCGTTTAGTATTGGTTTTTTACTAATTGTCATAAATTTGGTTTTCTTTATGTTAAGAGCTAGTCCGTATCTGTTGCTGACTTCTGTTATGCGATTTGTTAATATCTGTAAGTCATTTAGATTATCGGCAAAAACTATAGTGTCATCTGCATATCTAATGTTATTCAACCATTCACCGTTTATTAGTATTCCTTTCGCACAACCGTCTAAAGCTTCCTTAAATGCCCATTCAGAATAAATATTGAACAACAATGGAGACAAAATACAGCCCTGTCGTACTCCACGTTCTATTGCAATTTTATCAGTTAACTGGTCTTCTATTTTGATTTTGGCCGTTTGATTGTAGTAAATGTTTCTGATAATTCTAAGATCTTTGTTGTCAATTCCAATTTCTTGCATTAGAGTCATAGTCAAGACTTACCAATATGTCTTAAAATCAGTGTGTTATGCCAGTGTTGTGAATTACGGAGCGAAAACGTTGACTATGACAAGGAGAACAGTGAAAAACTCTGTGTGGCTCAAACGGCTATGGAACGTGCTATGTTAAGCGTTTCACTGCGAGACAAGATCCTAGACCACCAGCTACGATGAAGATCAGGAGTGGCCGATGTAGTAAAGAGCAACACTGAAGCCGTACTGGGCAGGTCACCTGTTCAAATGACAGACAACAGATGCACAAAGTGGATAGTGGAATGGAGACCAAGAAATAATGCCTACCGAAGCAGAGGTCATCCACCAACAAGTTGGACTGACGATCTAACACGCTGCCATAGGAATTTGATGCAAAAGGCATAAGATCGGATCAGATAGAAAATCATGAAGGAGATCTATGTCCAGCAGTGGACAGGCGAAGATTGAATGATGATAATTTCTTTATTTATTTTCTAGTATATATAGTCGCACCACAGTTTGTTAGTAAACACTATGCCATATACGGATCATACCTATTCCTCGAGTTCTCTTGGTAGCGTGACTTGTCTCTCTGGTCTTTTATGTTCAATGATCCTTTATTTTATGTCAATATATTGTTCTATCGTTTGCATATGCGCCTTTCTTCGCTTAATATTTTTTTTCTTTTATATTAAAAAGTTCTATTTTTTGGCATATTATTTTTTTCTTTTTTACCTTAATTCAGGTACGTTATTGTGTTGATTATTATTTTCCTTTCCTTTAAACAGTTACGTCAGCTACCTTTCCCATTCGTTTGCTGGTATGTTAGTGTATTCGTTCAATTCTGCCATTTCTTTACGTTGGTTTCTTAGTAATCTCCATATTTGTTTTTGTGTACCGTAGAAATCGCTTTACATCCTTTTTGTAAACTGTTCCCAGTGTTCATTTTTGTTCTTCTTACCAACTGCTTTGTTTCAATTATTTCATGTTGGTAAAGGTTATTTGAGTTGATTTTGTTTTGTTTACTTTTGTTTGCCATTTTCTGTAGCAATCAATTAGTATGTCCAGGTGATTTTGCAGGTTTTGTAAGCCTTGTGTGGGATCTTTATATATAGCTAGTATTGCTACGTCATCAGCAAAGGAACCGATTGTAGTATTATTAGTCTCTAGTATATTGGCTGTGTAGAGTGAGAAAAGCAGCAGTCTGGGAATATTACCTTCGGGACTCCGGAATTGATAGGACAGATATTGGATTATTGGTCATTGAATTTTACAGAGAAATATCTATTTGATATGTAGTATTTAAGTAAAAGGAAATAATTAGTGGATAGTGCTTTTCTACTCTATAAAGCGGACCTCTGTGCCAGACTTTGTCAAATACTTGTGAGATCTCTAGGACTATAGCGTTGCAGTATTTGTTTTCTTAAGACTTTTTGATATTTTATTTACCATTCGATGAACCTGTTGAGTAGTGTAGCGATTTTTTCGAAAACTAAACTGATGTTTTGGTTGTAATATTATGAATATATAATCTGTGTATTTCCTTTGTAGCAGCAATATTTCAAAAACTTTGCTTGTGGTTGGGAGTAGGCTGATGGGTTAATAATATGTTACTCCATTGGACTCTTTTCCTGGCTTAAAGATCATATTGATTTTACCGAATTTTCATATTTATAATAATATATTTACAATATTTAAAATTACTTATGCCTTAAGGCATAAGTACTAAGGCATAAGTAATACACAAATGGGATTTAGGAAAGGACTGGGAACACGAGATGCACTGTTTGCAGTAAGTGTTCTTTCGCAGAGATGCTTAGATATAAATCAGGAAGTATATGCCTGTTTCATTGATTTTGAGAAGGCATTTGACAGAGTGCAGCATAATCGGCTTAAAGAAATTTTATTAAATAAAAAGATAGACAGTAGAGACATTAGAATCATATGTAACCTCTATTGGAACCAAACAGCAAAAGTGAAAGTTGAAAATGAACTGACCGAGGATATCCAGATTCGCCGTGGGGTCCGCCAAGGGTGTATTTTATCACCCTTGTTATTCAATTTATACAGTGAAGCCATCTCAGAATTAGCGCTTGCCGAGATCAGTGAGGGCCTTATAATAAACGGTGAGCCACTTAATAACATTAGATATGCTGACGACACCGTTCTTCTGGCAGGAACACTAGAAGACCTGCAACACCTTGCTGAACAACTAAATATATATTGCAACGATTATGGACTAAAAATAAATTTAAAGAAAACCAAGTTCATGGTATTTACAAAAGCACACAACATCAAAGTTAAGCTAGTACTAGATAATACAAAAATTGACCAAATATCTTCGTACAAATACCTTGGAGCATGGATCACAGAAGATACTGATCAGACAAAAGAAATAAGATGCCGCATTGAAATTGCACGGTCAACTTTTAATAGAATGAGAAAACTTTTTTGTAATCGCAATATCAATATATCGCTCCGAATAAGAATGCTTCAATGTTATATTTTCTCTACCCTTTTGTATGGGGTTGAAGCTTGGACAGTTAAAAATCCAACATTAAAAACCTAGAAGCATTCGAAATGTGGTGTTACCGACGTATTTTGAAAATATCATGGATGGATCGCAAAACAAACTAACAAGTTCTCGAACAACTAGGAAATCAATGCGAAGTTTTAAATTCCATAAAAATCAGGAAATTGGAATACTTGGGGCAGATTATGAGAGGTGAAAAATACGAACTACTAAGGAATATAATGCAGGGTAGAATCAAAGGCAGAAGAATCGTAGGTAGACGTAAAATCTCGTGGCTACGCAATCTCCGTGAATGGTTTGGATGTAGTTCAATTGAACTATTCAGGCGCGTAACCAACAAAATTATAATTGCCAGAATGATTTCCACTCTCCGATAGGAGCGGAACTTGAAGAAGAAGAATATTTAAAATAAATCAAATTAATTTTAAATAACGCATGAACCAATTAGAAAGGGTAGGATCTAAGAAAACACATTATTTATGGCTCACTAATCAATAGACTTCACTAAGGCAGTAATTATTCTAGACTCAACTAATACATAGCTAAACCCCACATAGCAAGGAAACTGCTGTAGGTGAGAGGGGGAGCGATAAATTAATTAATGTTAAACCAGAAACTTTGTACAAAAATGTTTGTGTATGGGATAATTATAAAGCCTATGATAAAGTGGGAGTTGGATGTAGAGTACTTAAAGGAAGAGCGATTTCAATTTAAAACCTATTTCTACCAGGACAAGATAAAATCACCTTTAAAACGCCATGGAAATAAATATAAGGATTCATTGAAATATTTTATATAAAACTAATTATAGAAATAAATAAATTTTCCAAGGAGTATGTCTTTAACTTTGAAATTTTAATCTAATTGAAAATATAGTATGATGCAAATCTATGGAGTAAATTAATTCTTTCAAATACAAAAAAATCTTAAAGCACGTTAATTTTAATTTTAAATAGCCATCAATTGCTATAAATGTGTTAGATAATACATAATCAGTGTTGGCGTATTGACGTAATCGACGACTTTTTAAAATTCGAATTGAGGTCATGGGACACCTCATTTGAAAGGTCTTCCAATTGCTTTTGCAACGATGCAATTATTTGAATATTTATTTTTACAGGGTTAACCAAACCTGTTGGTTTATTAACATAATTAACTTATATAATAATACTATACTTAATATTCTTTAATCCTGTAGGAATAAATATTTAAATAATTGCATCATTCCAAAGGCCATTAGTAGACTTTTGAAATGAGATGTCCAGTGACCTCGGTTTGCATTTAAAAAATTATTTATTCCATATTGCTATACTGAGTTGAAACATGAACTCTCGGAATTACAAGTATGAGGCGTATAGAAGCCTTTGAGATGTGGGGTTTTTCGAAGATTGCTGATGATCTCTTGGACAGAGCACGTGACCAACAACGAGGTGCTAAGAAGAATGGGTACTGAGAGAGAACTCCTAAATATTGTAAAAAACAGAAAAACGAGTTATCTAGGACATATTTACAGAGGAGAAAAATACAACTTCCTACGACTTATAATGGAAGGGAAAGTGGAAGGAAGAAGAGGTCCAGGAAGAAGAAAATGCTCCTGGTTGAAGAATGTAAGAGACTGGACAGACATTGACACACATTCGATACTAAGAACAGCTCAAGATAGAGAGCAATTTGCTGTAGTTATAGCCAGCCTTCAGTAATGGAGAAGGCACCTTAAAAATAAAAGTACATCAACCTGGAAACGTCAACATTGGGAAGTTCGTTATCAAGACTTTCAAATTACAATCAAAGCGACATTTCAGATATTTCTAGAAGTGATTCCAGCTTACATGAATTCCTATTATTTGACGAACAGCAGAATTAAATATTTGTTAACAATAAAATATATTCGTTTTTATACGTACTTAGTGTAATTTACTTACTTTAATATACTTTTCTAACGCATTATAAATTGCTTCAAAAAACTTAAGTAAAAAATTTACTTATAGAACTTTTGGGAACTCTAAACATATAGTGTAAGCTTCCAAAGCTATCACCAGTTGCAAAGAACCGTAAAACTATTTCCAGTTTTAACCTTGCTGAAATACTTTTTTGTCGAAGGGAACTTTTTTCAATTGCAGGTGCTACTTTTTCTAGCAAATATTGAAACTGATTTCCATTCATTCTGAAAAAAATTGTTGGATCTTCAGTTCTTAATTCACGACATAATGTAGTAGATGCTCCAAATGTATCGCGTCTTTGGATCCAGTCACGTACCCAGACTTTACGGTTTTTTTTTATGAGTTTTCTAAGTTCTAGACCTATTATTTCACAAACCATTAAAGTTGCTTCCATTTCGCAGTTTTGCAACACCCTTGCATGGTGTTTAGTAGATCGAATTCGACACACTGTTGAAATTCAAATAAAATGTCAACTGTTCTCGAATTCGAAGATCTGTTCCAGTACTCGGTAGCAATAGTATTCCAGCTAATCGAATACGAACTCGTTTAAATGTTAACGCAGCTTAAAACTCTAAATCAACACATTTTGACGTGAATTTTTTGCACACCAGAATAGTTTTCTATCTCTATTTGTGAAAAAAAAAAAATGTTAAAGCCGTTCATTTGAAGGAATGATATTTTTTAGAAATATATCTTAGTATGCGCCAACTAGCCCCAGGTTGGCGTTAGTTAACGTACTACCTAGGGTTGGTTGAAGCAAGAAAAAATAATTCAAAAAACATTTTTACTTAAAATGTAAAAATACTTTATCAGTAGACTTAAAAAACACATACAATCATGAAAGCATAAATCTAAATAACTAAATACATTAATATAAACTGTAACGTATGTACAAAAACATTAAAATAACTAAGTGTAAGAAAAACATTAATTGCTTTCACACAAACAAAAAAAAATGGTTGCGAGGATGGTCAGCACAAGCCTCATGCGCCCACATTTTGCAATTTGTGCATTGTATTCAGTTTTCCCCTAAAGCACTATTTTTGTATTTATCCATACAATAAAGCCAAAAGTCTCTCCCTCTGAATAAATACAATAATTACCAATTTTCTTTATCTTTTTTTGTTTTTAATCTTCGTACCTGGTTCTTTTTTTTTGAAAAAATTCTTCTTTAGGCAATTTTTGTATTTTTTTGTTCTTCCTCAAGATAATTTTTTATAGGTATATCCGTCAATATTGCAGTATGACGCTTTCTTTTATTATATCTAGATGGTTCCTTTCTAGCTGGAGCTTTTGGTAAAGGTTTTAATTTTAATAGAGTGATAGAAGGTGAGTTCTCATTCTTCCCTTGAAATTTTCAAAAAGAGAAACGTCATCAGGTTTCATACCCCCCGGTTGCGGCTGATTTTTGCTGGGGATAAGCCACATTTTAAGTTTAAAATAAGTTTATTTTTGACCTTTCTTTATTAATGTTTTGTATTTTGAGAACGATTTCCGAAGTGGAAAGCAAAACGTCAAAAATAAACCTAATTTAAACGTGTTTCCTATTCTTAGCAAAAATAGTAATTATATATTTTAAAGTTAGATGGATACTCTCTTCTCACGCGAGATTCCTGGCTTTTATAGTACGTTCTTGAAGGTACATAAATAAATTGAATTTGTTTTTAAATGTGGACGAGGACGATTTTATATTAAAATTATATCTCGTCAGTTCTTATATTGATCTCAAATACTATTGTCTACTGTCCCTACTATATGTCATACAGTACACAATATATTTATATAAAAATTTACCGGTATAAAAGTCCACGTAAAAGATACAAACATTTTTGTAATAAAATATATAAGTAAAAGTCAAAAATATACTCACCAAGGCGTATTACAAGTGGAGGTGAGTGTCAAATATCTAACGCCCACGTGATAGAGAGTCCTCAAAACAGCTAAACTTCCAGCCAATGAATGGCCTCCTTCAACTCCTATTAACGAGCAGAGCTGCCGCCGCTTGTACGCACTCTTGATCTCTGAAAAAGAATTCCGACTTTATTACGCATTTCATTTCTACTTTATCATTTTTGTGGATATATAGTTTCGGATGGTCAACATTGTTAAATTTACAAAAGGGTAGTATTTTCTGGAGTTTTAGGGATTTTAATTAAACTGTCTTTTTATCAGTAAACGGTTTTTAATCAAACTTGAATTATCGTATATTTTGACATACAATGACTACTGATTGGGAATAAGAAATATTAATACTTTTTTTTATTTACACACTTATACTATGTACATCAACCAGGCAGAGTTGTTAATGGGATTACAAATACAATAATTTAAACTTTATTACGATAAATAAAATGATACAATTTTATCTTGTAAATAATTTATTACTGTTCAAATATTCAGCGCTAGCATCTCCGACACACAAGCAGAATCTATTTTATCGTCAGTGGAATATAATAATTGCGCTAGCGGGTAGTCAATGCGCAGGCAATTCTCAAGAGGTTAATAATGATCATCACTTTATAGCTCATCACTTTGTAGCCCCCAATAAAATTATTAGACCTTCCGAGATTATAGCCACTTGATTACTGGACTTGGGCAAATATGCAAAAACGTAAAAAATATGCACTAATTTACCCAAAAATATGCATTTCTATTACAAAATATGCATATTGTCAAGTCAAACATGTATTTAATAATGTTATATTAATTAATGTTTATTTTAATAATACGAAAACAATAGAAATAAATTTAAACACCAAGTAGGTAATTCTAATGTTTGCCTAGAAGATGAATTAAGTGGAAGAGAGACTATCTCTAACAAACAATACGGATTTAGAAAAGCTCAATCAGCCATAGACGCAGAAAAAAGTTTAACTAATACTGTAAAAAACATAAAGAAAAGATGGGCCATACTAGTTATGTTTGATGTGAAGAATTTCTTCAACTCTTCCAATTCATTCAGTTGCTCAAGCCATTCGAACTTCTGTTCATGAAACCACTCAGTGCTCTCCAGCTTATGTTAATTTTGGTAGGCATGTTCCATTGTCAGGTGATTATTTCGGTTTAATTTCTGAAAATTCAACAACTCTTCCTCAAATTTCTGAGAAACTTCACCGTATGGAAGATCTCCAAAACTTACCTCCAATATTCGCTGACATTAGGAAGAAGTTGAAAGCTTCTTACCGTAGAAATCAGCATCAGTATAATTTGAGGAAACGAGATTTGCGATTTTTTGTGGGCGATCGAGTTTTGAAACGGAATTTTGTAAAATCAAATAAAAGTGATGCCATTTCTGCTAAGTTTTGTCAGAAATATGTTCCCTGTACTGTCGTTAGGGTAATATCTCCTTTAGTATATGAATTAAAAGACAATTCGACAAATAGACGAATTGGTCAATTTCATATAAAGGATTTACTCCCTGATAATACAACAGATGAGGCAACATCTTCATCTTCAGAGGAAGATTAACTTAATGTCTATTAAGTTAACTTATTCCTATGAGTGTTATTGTTTTGGCTCGGTTTGGTTACGATTTGGTATTTTCTTAGATTTTTGTTATTAATCACCAGATTTGGTATACCTACAGCTTATACTTTGATTAGTATCTGTTTATAATAAGTTAAAATTATTAAGGCCATTAGAGTGTTTACTTATATTAGATGTTGCACTGGTATGGAACTAAATATTGTAATGCTGCTATACTGTGCTATATGTTTATGTGTTGTATAACCTATGTTCGCATTTTGCTTACTTGTTTTGCCAGTTTGGAAAGAATGTTGTATTTTTTTATGGATTTGATTCCGTTTATTGGTCATGATCAAGTTATATAGGAACATGTATCTGGATTTGCTATGTGAGATGGTTTTTTTTTATGTCATTAGGAATGATATAGATAATCAGTATGCATAATTTTAGTACACTCCTATATTATATAGACTATTCTGCCTGTGTATATGTGACTGAATATGTGGGTTCGAAGTTTTAGTTCAATTAGAGGCCTCAGTTGTTCAATGAATTTCGGAATTCACCATTTTCATGACAAGTTGTACAGTTATCTAGGCAGTAGAACGTCTTCCATAGATAGTAAATTATCGTTAATGTTAATTAGGATTTGAACAGTTAGCTTTAATCCTTAATATTTTCAGACTTTGGTCTAACAACAGAATTGTTCCTTAGCTGATTTATTATTCTTACTTTATATAGTTTACTTATATAGTTTATTCAAGTCATGGATTGCTCCCTTTACAGCTAGCATGTTTAGATTACAGTTATGAGTATTTCATATTTTGGCAACAAATGACCATTTATAGTTATTCTCACTTCTTTCCATAGGCACTTATCTATATTTTGGTATATTGAACTAAGAATTATCCTGTTCTCTTTTATTAATATCAGAACGAATTATAAATCTGCAGTTTCTTCAGAAATTGGTCTACTCGTTCTTGATGTTCTGGTTTGTTATTACTTCTACCTTAACTCTTACTATTTTGCTATGGTTGTTAGAGTTACTGGCACATTAAACTCCTTTTAGTGCTCTTATGTTAGATATTCTTATAAATTTGTTGTAGCTACCTGCTATAGTTATCGAGTATCAGCATAAGTTAATTTTGTTGTAAGAAGTTACCACAGCAGTTCACATGCTTTGGTACTCTACCTTTTTGAGTTCAAGTTGTTCAGCTTGGCATTTGCTAGGATGATTGAGTTTATAACACCTCCTAGTTTTATTTTTGGTCTTTATTTTGGATGCCAAATGTAGTGATGGCAGATCATCAGGATGGAATCGATTTTATGGCTGTCCTTTTGTTTAAGCCTTTAGTCCCACATTTTGATCCAATAATTTATTTGATGAATTTTAAGGTTAGGTACATATTACCGGATGCGGGTATATGTGGACCTACCATATTTGGTTTAGTTGGTTATAGTATGAATTGGGTCATTATTTGCCTGATATGCTACTTTATAAATCTGTTGTCCACTGTATGGTCAATTTTGGATTTACCATCCAATTCGACACTTATATTGTTGTCTATACAATTGGTATTTTTATTGTTACTTACATTGTTTTATATAAGTACGTTGGTATTTTTATTATTACTTATTATTGTGTATCGGTCCACCTATTTGCCTGATTGATTATTCCTTGGATATGCTCTTCTATAAATCTGTTGTCCATTGATGAGTCAATTTTGGAACCAGTTTATTGCCAACCTCAGAAAATAAAATTTACTGGGAGTTATTTAAATATTTAGTTTAAGAATATTTCAATATGAATTTAATTTAGAATTAAATTAAAAGATTCCAGTCACAAAAAGAAGGTAAACAATTATTTAAGTAACGGACTCGTTACAACTTTTCTCCTTTGATGACAACTGTCAAAAATTGTTTTAACGAGTTTCAACGTGGTCGCACTTCGGTTTTTGATAAGTTACGCCTCTATGACTCGGAAATGGCTACTACAGAGGATAAAACGACAAAAATCGATGAGTTCGTATTGGTAGACCACCGACTGGAGATACGCGAGAGAGCTGAGGCAGTAGGCATCTTAAAAAATCGCGTATGTCATATCCTACACTAAATTTTGGCCATGAGAAAGCTGTCAGCGCGATAAGTGCCGCGTTTGCTCACTGCGGACAACCAGCGCAACCGTGAGACCACTTCACAGCACTGTTTGACAATATTTAAGCGTAATTCGTAGGAGTTTCTACGTCGTTTCGTAACTATTGACGCAAAATAGATTCACTGGTACACACCAGAGACCAAGAAATAGTCGAAACAGTGGACTGCGCCCAGCAAACCTGCTTCAAAGAAGGGGTTATCTACATCGACTACCTGAACAAAAACAAAACGATCACAGGGCTCTACTACACCAAACTATTGGGGCCGATTCGACGCCAAATTTCAGAAAAAACGAGCCCATTTAGCGAAGAAAAAGTACTCTTTCACCATGACAACGCACCCGCTCGTACCTCCGCCGTCGCCATGATGAAATTGATCGAATTGGGCCACAAACTGTAGCCCCATCCACCGTATTCTCCAGATTTGGCTCCGTGCGACTTCTTTTTGTTTTCAAACTAAAAAAAGGCAGTCGCCGGGGAGACTGATGACATCATCGCTGTCACGGAAGCTTACTTTGCAGACCTCGGGATAACGTATTTTTCAAACGAGTCAAAGAAGTTATATCATCGCTGGGTCAAAGTATGTCGAGCTAAAAGGAGACTATGTTGAGAAATATATCGCCACTTTTCTTCAAAATTTATGTTTTTCTTTTATAGGCTAAGTACTTATTGGACCGTAAAGTAATTATAAAAATATAGCTTCGTATTATACTGGTCATATTAAACAAAATCGGCTACGAGGACAACCTCGGTAGTACACTAAAAGCAAAAATATTAAAGGAAATAGGCAAGCTGAGAAAAAAATTCGCCCCCTGGTATTAGGAAGGTTAAACAATATACTTTTACAAATTTAAGCACTTATTAGGACAATAATGTGAATGTTTTTTTGGTTTTGACGACCATTTTAACAAGTTTCAGAAATATAGTTTGTAAAAGAACTTTAATGTCAGTGTTTTCTTTTTCGATCGCGCAAATTTAAAAGTTTCCACTTCACCTATTCCACGCCGTCCTAATTCGAGCTTCATTTTTAAAGCTTCGCTGAACACTCGGTTAAAATACAATATTTTTAAAACGTTCCACACAAAAACTTAAAATCTTTGTCTTTCAAATGGCTCTAATTAGGTTTCTTAATTATTCTGGGAATTGTAGAAGATTAGGGTCAAAGGAACAATAAAACATGAACTAAAAATTTGTAAGATAAAAGTAGCCGTCATAGCTGAAAGGAAAAAGAAACTTAGATAAAGTGAAAACTTGGACGATTACCTAACAATAAAAAGACAGATTAAACTTATTTGATAGAGGTCATATCGCAATTACTGGCATTTAAGCTTCAGAGAAAGGTAAAAAGAAAGAAACAATAGATCAATACAAATTACTTCAAAAACTAATTAATGTAATAAAATAGACTATGCACTTATAGGAGGTGACTTATATTCTAGAGGTGAAAACTTGATTTTTAGTTTCTTAATATTTAGAATATTATTAAACTCTATAACAGGCCTTTTTATCTTTGATTTAAAGATACGTTAAATACACATGCATCGATATAAAACTAAGGATGGAACATGTTGATATTTTTAGATGTAACGTGATGGGGGGCGACTGGACCCAGGGGTATCTGAGACATTAATTTTCCATTCTTAAACTGTAAGAGTATTTAAGTTTCTTGCTGTTGGCTGTACTGCAAGATAGTGTCTTTCCTCCGAAACATTAACTCTAACCTTTCTAGTATATTTGGTGAGAAGATCAATTTGTAGTTATTTTTTCGAAATCAACAGGGCGTGCTTGTAATTTACGTTATTGTTTTGACGATCAAGGTAAGTGTTTTTACCATGTTTTTTACAGTAAAGCGTTGATTAATATACTATTAACAATATTTAAATTAGTTTTCCATGCTTATTCCATTAGTTTGGAGGTTAGGATGGGTGGTCCAGTTACCCCGAGAGCTTTTGCTCTTTCGGAGTAACTAGGATCCATATCGGGAGCAATTGGGCTAAGGCCTGGCTCAGTTACGTCTCAGAAACCTTCAGGACCTCAGGATTGAAAAATGTTTTCCATCCTTTACTTTTTTAAAGCTTAGGTTATATTAGATTCTCCTGTTCATTCTTTGTTGCAGAAAATGGTACGAACGTACATGAGAAAAACTCAGAAAGGTGCTGGCTCCTTATATGCCACGGAGGACCTTAATAGGGCAGGGAGGCAAACAAAAGCCTAACAGAGATGCAATTCCTGCATTAATTTTTAAAAATCACCAAAAAGATGATTTGCTTGAGTATAAAAATAATTTTTCCTTCCCAATCCCACTACAGTACACTTTAAAATCACTGCTTCTTTGGCTGTCCAACGCTCAGTAAATATCCCTTCCTTAGCTAAAGTACAATCAGAAGTCAGTAGGCTTCTTCTGCAGCACTACAACCAGATGCAAGTCATGTTATAGATGCTGGAAATAAGGAAAACTACAATTATCCAAATATACAGCAACTAGCATTCCATACTTCTTCAGATACGGTACAATCAG
Organism: Diabrotica undecimpunctata; assembly: GCF_040954645.1. Lineage (NCBI taxonomy): Eukaryota > Metazoa > Arthropoda > Insecta > Coleoptera > Chrysomelidae > Diabrotica > Diabrotica undecimpunctata. The sequence goes on along the minus strand of NC_092805.1, from coordinate 145,974,156 downwards.
ATGTTTTAAACGCTTTAATCATAACAGAACTGCCAGAAACCTCTGTCTCTATCTTTGTAATAGTTAAAAGAACAGAAGCTCGTTCTGCAACCGAATTTCAAGTAGAAAAAGAAAGTCATGTCTCGCCAATTGGACCTACTTTACAAACACGTATATTATTTAAGGAATTGTTGTTAGAAATTATGAAGAAAGATAAAAGATCACAGAATTCAGAAAAGAAACATAAAAGACTGGCCACTTACTGTGAAATTATCACCTGCAAAGATTGTCTAATAAAAAAGAACAAGAGAAGAAAGAAGCAATAAAAAAAATTGAAAAAAAGGCCATAATGAAAGCTAAACGAAATGGGCCTACACCTAGCTTTTTAAAACAAAAGAAGAACAGTTTTGATTGCATATCAGAAAGTAGTGCTGATGCTGATTTGCAAGATATTGTAGAAGAAAATTAAAAATATTTAGATAGCAAGAAGCGAGAAGTTTGAAATGTTCTGTAATAATATTGGTGAACAGAGCAGTGGAGATTTTCAGCAACTAGGCCTTAAACAAATTGTTAAAAAAGTTGGTAAATATGTAGTGTTTAAGTATGAAAAAGAGTATTTTCCAGGAAAAATCTTAAGCTTTACAAATGACCAGGTTGAAATTTCTCCGCTTTATACAGTTGGACTGAAATTTGTGCCTCATTTATCGTTTTGTGGTCTTGTAATTATAGAGCTTTTGGAATTTCAACATCCAGTAGTCCATCTTTGAATTCCTGTATACCAATTTGTTCCAGAAAATCTTTAGGTGTCTAAGAGTACGCCAAATGAAATAATCTTTTTAATAATGAGCTTCATATTTTTGCAGGCTTTCTTTCTGTTTTTGATATCAAGCTGACTTTTAAAAACCTGCTGTAGATGCTGGCCATATCTTTTTTTCCAAAGTTAACGAACGGTATAACTGGGTGCATCCTGTGGAAGAAATTGCAAGACGGTTGCTACCTGTCGTCGAAGTGACAGTACCAAGGAAGCTGCAGAAGTGCTTATAAAGAGCAAGGAGAAGAAAAAGATTTATTGTAACCATCGAGATTTGATGATGGATAGTACTTCTCATTTCTTCTTTATTCTTCTGAGAACCTACTCATTTGTGACTTGCTTAATATACGGAATCTTAAGTATTCTTTGATATAGCCACATCTCAAGTGCTTCCAATTTTCTGCACATATCTTCGTTTAAGGTCCAAGTTTTAACACCATAAAAAATGATAGAGAAGGCATAGCATCGCAGCATTCTTACTTTTATACCAACAGAAAGGTTGTGGCTCCTGACGGAGGCCCCCATCTGGTTGAGAATGGATCTAGCTTTTTCAATGCGCGCTTTTATTTCGTGATTATTGGTGACTATTGATGTAAGTGAAAATAGATCAATAAAAAATCAAGCAAACAGACATATACAATAATCTGGTGACAGTAATAAATAACAGAAATATATCATCGATGATCTCAACAACAGACTAGAGACCGCAGGAAAAAACTATTACAAGTACTATACAGGGTGAGTCATGAGGAACTTTACATACCTCTACCATATGTAGAGTCCCTCAGGGAGCATATCACGTGGCCACTAAAAAATGTCAACTCCTCTTCTTTATTAATTAACAGGGTGATTTGTGTAATTGACCATTTATTTCATTTTACTGTAGTGTTTATACGGCTCATTTGATTTTTTTAATTTTTGCATGATACAGTACACTACTATCAAGCATTCGACTGGTATTAGCTAAACTAAAAAATTTCAGGACTGGCTTTGGAAAAATTAATTTAGGGATTCGTATTAAATATTACACCCTGTATATATTTTTTTTAAAATGCAATGAGTGATTTTCAAACTACATAAATAGCCAATGAAAACGACATATGCGACAATGTTGTCGCACTTTTATTAAATTTTTAGTGAACGATCAAATCTTACCAAAAATAGAACAACCATAATGAAGTATCAAATTATAAGGTAATTAATTTAAACAAATGTTATAAATTTCAAACATTTTAATTGAAATGATAAACTGAGTCACTGCACAACAAAAAACAGTAACTACTAACAATAACGAAGAACAATTAAAAAAAACTAAAAATATGTACATAGTTATGATAAACCCATAAATTAGAACTGGAAAAGATACAATATTGGTAACAAAATAAAAATAATTCAAAATAGATTTTCGAAATGGAACCCTGCAGCTTGTACACATTTTTGTTACCGAATTGTTAATTGACGTATTGAATTACGGATACTCTGGGGATCGTTTCTAATAGTATTACAACAGTGTATAATTCTATCAATTAATTGTTGTTGGTTATTAATATTCACTGCGTAAACTAGTTGCTTCAATCGTCCCCAAATATGGTAATCAACGGGATTGAAATCAGGGGATCTTGAAGGACACGAAATAGGACCTGCACGTCCTATCCACCTGTTGCCATAAACATTATTGAGATGTTGTCTCACTGCCAGTAAAAAGTGTGGGGGTGCCCCATCATGCTGAAAATACATCCCTCGGATAGCAACGTTCGCGTTGGCAAGCAAATTCGGCAAAATATTTTGTAGAAAGTTCAAATAGACCTGCCCTGTTAAAGGACCATCAAAAAAGTGAGGACCTACTAATTGGTTATTTATGACACCAATCCACACGTTAACCGAAAACCTTAACTGAGAACGACGTTCTCGAATAGCATGGGGATTTTCTTCTGCCCACACATGTGAATTTCTTGAATTATTTATCCCGTCTCTGGTAAATTGGGCTTCATCTGTAAATAGTGTCCTGTATAGCGTTAGTCGATTATTGTTAATCCATCTACAAAATTCCAACCTATCGATCTCATCTCCAGCATGTAGTCGCTGAACCATTTGAATGTGATATGGGTATAGATTATTGTTTTGTAAGACTCTACTTACTTTTGATTGAGTAACATTGAGTTCTCGACTTACTTGTCTAGTGCTTATTGTAGGGTTCATAGTAACGGCGTCCATAATGTCATCTTCCTGCGCTTCATCTACATGTCGCTCTGTTGTTCCACTAGGAAAAGTGCCATTATCTCGCAAATAATTAAAAACTGACCCAAATGTTGGATGACTGGGAGTTCGACGATTAGGAAATCTTCTGCGATATTCTCTACTAGCAGCCCTACCATTCCCATTAGAGAATCCATAAACAAATATTATGTCTGCATATTCTGTGGTCGAAAACTGATGTGGCATTTTGAACGAAAGTAACAAAAGCTCTACCAAAACTAACACAATGTACTTAACGTAGATATGACAGAAGAAATATGTATTCTTGTACACATAAATAACAATTGATAATGACAATAATGACAATGGGTATAAAATATCAAGAAACGTCAAACGGTCAACGCCAACCTTCATTTTAAACTTTTTTAGATTTATTTTTATTTAGTACAGTTGATGCAATGTATTATTATTTGACATAAAATTTTAATTATTTACAATCAACAAAAACTAACACATACAATAGGTTTGACTTTTTAATCAATTTAATTTAATATTTATCGAAAATAATGCCCCAATACGATCTATGAGTAAAAATTTAAAATTGAAAAACAATTGATTCTATCGTAGAGATAATACAAAGTGACAGTAAAGATGTTAATTTTCTACGTATTAGATTATGTTGTAGGAACTCATTTTAATTAAAATGTTTGAAATTTATAACATTTGTTTAAATTAATACCTTATAATTTGATACTTCATTATGGTTGTTCTATTTTTGGTAAGATTTGATAGTTCACTAAAAAATTAATAAAAGTGCGATAACATTGTCGCATCTGTCGTTTTCATTGGCTATTTATGTAGTTTGAAAATCGCTTATTGCATTTTAAAAAAAATTTATACAGGGTGTATTATTTAATACGAATCCCTAAATTAATTTTTCCAAAGCCAGTCCTGGAATTTTTTAGTTTAGCTAATACCAGTCGAATACTTGATAGTAGTGTACTGTATCATGCAAAAATTAAAAAAATCAAATAAGCCGTATAAACACTACAGTAAAATGAAATAAATGGTCAATTACACAAATCACCCTGTTAATTAATAAAGAAGAGGAGTTGACATTTTTTAGTGACAACATGATATGCTCTCTGAGGGACTCTACATATGGTAAAAGTATGTAAAGTTCCTCATGACTCACCCTGTATAAAGGAATCTTCAAGAAAAAAGAAATAAAAAAAACAAAGATGATAATATTCGAAACAATATAGAGGCCAACGGGGACATATGAAGCTGAAAACTTGATTTTAAGCAGAAGAGACCAAAATAAGATATAAGCAGCAGAGATGAAAAACCTCAACAAAACCATAGAGGAAAGAAGGACAAACAGACTTACAAATTAAGAAATAAGAAACAGACTTAAAATTAAACCATTGCTTACAGAGAAAAGAGAAGTGACAGATCAATAAAATAGTGGAACAGTAACATGACAGAGATATTACATAATAAGGGTAAATCTTGGCAAGACGTCACAAAAATGGCGAAGAACTGAAAAGAATGGAGAAAATTCATCAAAAATTAGAGCACCTCCCTGTAACTGTAGAAGAGAAACGTAAAGCTAGCGTATGAAAAAAGAAAAGAAGAAATCTTTATTTAATCGTTTAGTTTAATTTTTTTCGGCACAGTCCAATGTTCAAAAATATTTTTTCTCAAGCCGTATTTTACCTAGTTAATTTTTGTGTAGGAAATGCCATTGGGAGCTTTTACTCCACACGGAAGTTAAGCAAAACGAAGACGAGTAATTAATTTAACATTTATTACTGTTTCATTAAAGACTCCACAACTATAAAATCGTTACTTGGGCCATTAGGCACTTAATAATAAAAAACTCCGATAGGAAGCGATTTTATTCGCAAATAAATAAACTTTATTTAGTGCATCTTGAAGTTGAAACGAGCTGGAAGAAACGAAACTTGTTAAAAAGTTTATTGGGAGACTTTAATTTTACAGCACCGCATCGACTATTTGCACCTTTAACTCGCGCAATATCCTCTACAAAATGAAACTAGTGTGCGGATTACAAATTGCTTATAATTGACATTTAGAGTTGACTGTTTAGCTTTTTTGTCGCGTTCGTTCGGAAATTGTGACATTTTAGACACTTTGTTATTGAATAAAAAGTTTTCGCCTGCTTGGAGGAACGTTTGTGGAAATTGAAGCTCTTTGCAAAGCTTTTCTGCAAATAGAGTTGTAAAGCTGTTTATATGTAAAGAAGGTAAAAGGTATAAGAACGTGTTAAAAATAGCAGAAACAATAAAATAGGATTACATATTTTGTATATCGATCGGTCGTATATTTGTTACGTTTTATACAGGGTGTAACACAAAGGTAGGTCATAAATTAAATCGCGTATTCTCGGACCAAAAATAGTTCGACTAAACCTAATATTTACCTTAGTACAAATGTCACATAAAAAATGTTAGAAGCTCATTTAAGTTAGAAAATAAAAATTGATTTTTTCCAATATATCGAAAACTGTTGGAGATTTTATATTAAAAATGGACATGTGGCTTTCTTATGGCAGCAATATTAAAAAAATACAACAGTGAAATTTATACACACCAAAAAAATTTTTATGGTGGTTTTGTTCCCTTAGATCCCCCCAAATGTTTGTGTACGTTCCAATCAAATTATTATTGTGACTCCATTAGTTAAACACAATGTTTTTAAAACTTTTTTGCCTCCTAGTACTTTTTCGATAAGCCAGTTTTTATCGAGATGAGGCTTCTTTTTTAATATATTTCAAAATTTCTGAGTACCCAACAAAGTGTAAATTATAAATAAATTTTCATATTATTACCAGGTCTCTATAATCTTACTTAACCATTTACAAATATATAGTGGATTTTACAAATGTTCAAAATAACCTCCATTCTCTTGAATACACTTTCGGAACCGTTTTAAAAAGGAAAATCGAATATTTTTGTAAATCATGGGCTTCTGACGAAATCGATTTGCAGCTTCCATGATTCTATTCCTTCGTTGTTGCTCATTTATAATTGGTACGAAATATACATACTTCTTCTTCTCCGCGCCACCAGGATTACTCCTGTTTGTCTGCCTCATAGTCTGTTTCAGTCGTTGTTAACTGTACATTATCTTTCCACCTTTTTGGCGGCCTTCCAACGGGTCTTCTGCTATACGGCTTGTTGTTTTTACAGATGTTCGCTAATCTATCTGGTCCCATTCGGTTTACATGTTCGTTCCAGTTTTTTTTTCTTGCTTTTATCCACCTGTTAATATTTTGAATTTTGCATTGTTCGCGTATACTTCTGTTGGTTTGTCTGTCTCTTAATGATATGCCCGCTATTGATCTTAACACTTTCATTTCGATATTGTTGATTTGTTGTTTCGTCTTTCTTGTATCGGTACTTGTCTCAGCTGCATATGTTAGGATTGGTCTTACTGTTGTCTTGTATACTTTCATTTTGCTTTCCATGGTCAGATATTTGTTTGTCCATATGGTTTCTCGGAGGCAACCACTTACTCTTGCCGTTTTTGATGCTTGTCTTAATATACATACTCTTTCATAAAATCCCAGAAGCAAAAGTGAATTGGGTTAAGATCTGCATCTCTGGGTGGCCAAGGAATAGGCGCATCAGGGCTCCTTCCACTTCTACGTCCAGGATACTGATCGAAAAGATATTTTCTTATTTCATCATGGTAGCGCTGGAGTACCATACTGTAAAAACTACATATTTTTGCTGATTGCGAGATTGACCTCGTCTAAGTAGGTACTCTGGTAACACGTTTTGTAGAAAGTGTATATAATTTTCCCCGTTTAAATTGTTTGGAAGAAATACTTTCACTATTAGGTTATTATCCACAATTCCTACCTAAACATGGACTTTAAAATGTCTTTGATGATGAGAGACTTTTTGCGAGGGGGTTTTCTTCGGCCCAGATCTGCGTGTTTTTCGTAATGTCATTTCTGTTAAAAGTAGCTTCATCGATAAACAAAACATGATTATTAAAATGATATTTTGTGTGTTTTCCGTTAAAAACCAATCACAAACCCCATTATTTTAGGATAATCTTCATCCAGTAATTCTTGAATGGGTGTTAAGTGTTCAGGATAAAACTGCTGTTCCTTGAATCTTCTCCAAATCATGATGTGAGAAATATCTAATTGAGCCGCTACTACTCTTGTACTGCTTTCAGCAGTATTTTTAAATTCCTTTTAAAAAATCTTGCAGCTGCTGCAGCACTATTCCCTTGGAAGTCACATGTAATTATCAAATTAAAAATAATTATCTAAAACCCTAATTTAGCCTGCTCAAACTTACCCAGGATATGCATATCTACCATTTCTGAAAACGTGTACACCATTTTAATAGACAATTTAGTTTCTCGTAATAAGGTAGTAATGTTTTTAATTTCTTAACACATAGTAACCATAGCAACAAGTGTTATACAGCTGATTCGAGAATTTTTAAAACATAATAAAACAGAAGCTCCATCTCGATAAAAACAGGCTGATCAAAAAAGTATTAAGAGTGGTACCACAATAATAATTTAATTGAAACATATAGAAACATTTGGGGGAACGCTCGTCAATACTGAAAATGACACTACCGCAGAGATAAACCGCAGAATTTGCACGGCTAATAGATGCTATTTTGGGCTTAATCTCCTTTTTAAATCTACAGTTATATCAAGAAATACAAAAGTAAAACTCTACAAAACAATAATACGCCCAGTCCTAACATATGGTTCAGAAACCTGGACTTTAACAAAAAGCAATGAAAACATGTTAGGATGTTTCGAAAGAAAAATACTAAGGCGCATCTATGGAGCGGTAAATGAAAATGGTGTCTGGAGAAGACGATACAACTTCGAACTCTATAGGATATACCAGGAACCAGATATCGTAAAACACATAAAGATAGGACGTCTGAGGTGGGTAGGCCATGTAATGCGGATGGAGCAAACCGACCCAGCTAGAAAAACGCTCCTTGATAGACCTATTGGTCAAAGAAGAAGAGGAAGACCCAGAACAAGATTCCTAGATAACATAGACCAAGATATGAGAAATATGGAAATACGTGCTTGGCGGAGGAAGGCGATGGATAGGGACGACTGGAGAAAAATTCTTGGGGAGGCTAGGACCCACACAGGGTTGTAAAGCCAAAATGATGATGATGAACATTTGGGGGAATTTCATGTAACAAAAACCCCATAAAATTTTTATGGGGTGTAAAAATTTCACTATGATTAATTTTAAAGATATTCCTGCAATAAGAAAGCCACATGTCCATTGTCAATAAAAAATCTTTAACAGTTTTCGATATATTGGAAAAATCGATTTTTATTTTGTAACTTCAAAGGACTGAAACTTTTTTTATATGCACATTTGTACTATGTAAGTTGGGTTCAATCGAACAATTTTTAGTCCCAGAATACGTTATGTAATTTATGGCCTACCTTTTTTATTACACCCTGTATAATTTTTTAATATTTTTTTATTTACAAATTCGCATCATCCCGAAAGTTATTAGCGAGAAGCAAATCTTTACAATAATAAATATTAGGTATCTACAAAATAATAGCCATTAAGTAATTTAGCATATTTGTGAAGGAACAAAGTGCTCTGTCTAGGTTTGTTGGGATACCGTAATTGCTTCTTGATACTGAGAAAACTATACAGTCTATAAAATATGTTTCACCGAGAGCTTGACGTTACACTGCTCACATTTCGGTTTGGATACTTTGGTAATTAAAATCTTATGTATAGCACTGACATGGCCTAAACTAATACAGATCATTATCTATTGATCTCTTCTTCTGTTGGGAGAACATCTCCAAGGTTTAATGTTTGATTTAATATTCCGAAGATTGTACACTGAAAATTGCCACCGGTTTTGTTACTCTCTTAGGATCCGTTATTTGATAACACTTAAAACATCATTAATTATCACATATTTCACGATCACAGCATCAGCTGAGTTGACGGCTTCACGCGCACACTTGTCTGCTTCTTCATTGTATTATATTTCATTGTATTGTATTGTATATCTAGCAGATTTTGTTTGATTTTTCCTAAAATGTGATTCTCTGGGTATATTTTCCCTATGGATTTTAATTTGTGTAGTGACTCAATCAAAATGATGTATTTCTAGCGTAATGAAGGTATAATATATGTGAGTGACTGTAGTGTATTGGCAACTTATATTTTCGGCAGATATTAGAAGATATAGCTGCTCCCACGCTGTGTGTTCGGAAGGCAGTCTGTTATTATATTTCTTTCCCTATGGTAAATGTTATTGTATCTTCTTTGTCATTTATATCATCATTGAATTTGTCCACCAACTCTGATCCATGATGCTTATTGAGAATACATCATATGCATATCTCCACCATAAAGTGGGTTTTAAATTTTGTTTAGAAATAATATTTGCTTCTGTCAGAGTTGTTGGACACATTTCTAAATTATATAAACGATAAAGAAGAAACGATTCATCAATATCAATTAAAAAGTTAGTTCAATAAAAGAATTTTGGTCATCCAATCCCAGAACGACCAACCATTGAAGTGAACCTGAACATAGTCAAAGGAAGGTGAGACAAGACTTAACTAAATTGCATTTCATTGGGGATCACGGTGCTCTATCAGTGTTATAGGCTAGTTTTCGTTTTATCAAAAGTTATCATATAAATAATAAATATTTAAATATGTATACAATTTGGTTATTTTGTTAGTTATACCTGTTTTTTCTTATTTTTTGTTAAACCATACTTTCGTTATATCATTTATATTACATGAAATAACTAAAAACTATAAAAAGATCACATTTGGAGACAAATTAAAAGAAAATAGTAATAATTATAAATTAATAAGAAAACTTTATTTTCAGACAAACCATAATAAATAAGTATGTCAGTCACTAATAGCATCTAGTTTTTTATTAAAGTAATTTAGAAAGCAACTGCCTTCTGGCTGTGCTGATAAATGTCTTTACTGCACCTCAACTTTTTAATTTTGTTTATATCTATGCACTTATTCGCGATGCACGAATCCTGAGAGAATTTTTACGACACACAATTAAAATTATGACCGAGAGCAGCAGTAGGGATTTTATAACCAATTCCGCTGAATTTCTACTGAAACGTTAAATTGGCTAGTCCAGTGTTTGAAGAAGTTGGTCCGGGAAGGGGCAGAAGTGATAAATGTAATCATGTATGATTAAAAATATTTATAAACTACATTTTCACATTGTGTGTTTGATAAAAACTTAAAACATTATGAGAAAAGATAAAAAATAAGGAGCAATTTGGACTACAACGTCTTTGATTGTATAATTAAAAAATATATTAAATATGAAATATGATCGTACTCAAAAAAGCACCGGAAAATAATTGTTTAACTGGCCGAAACCTTGCAAATAGAAGGCTCGAAATATTTTTTAAGTGAATCCTTCTTACCGCTCGATAGGATCATTGTGCACGGCCCCGAAATCATATTTACCGTGACTCAAAAAAACGAGTCATTCTAAATGTGATTTCGGTATTACTGTATACCGCAGTAACCTTGCGGTATACGGTAATATACATAATATACATACATAAATATACACTTCTGATAAAAATAAAATGACGTTTAACAAATGTCATTTTATTTTTTATAATTTTTTTATAACAACTCGAGAATCGACTTTATCGATTTGGCTAATTTTAATTTCAAAATATTTGCATAAAATAACATTAAATAAAAATAAATATAGCAGAATTAAATAAAATTAAATAAAAGTAAATAACAGTAAATTAAATTAAACAAAATTAAAAAAAATTAAATAAAATTAAATAAAATTAAATAAAATTAAGTAAAATTAAATAAAATTAAATAAAATTAAATAAAATTAAATAAAATTAAATGTAATTAAATAAAATAAAATAAAATTAAAATCAAATGCAACAAAGTCATTAAACATAAATAAAATTCAATAAAATAAAATTAAATCAAATGCAACAAAGTCATTAAACATAAATAAAATTCAATAAAATAAATAAATAAAATGAAATAAAATTAAATAAAATTAAATAAAATTAAATAAAATTAAATAAAATTAAATAAAATTAAATAAAATTAAATAAAATTAAATAAAATTAAATAAAATTAAATAAAATTAAATAAAATTAAATAAAATTAAATAAAATTAAATAAAATTAAATAAAATTAAATAAAATTAAATAAAATTAAATAAAATTAAATAAAATTAAACAAAATTATATGACATTAAATGAAATTAAATAAATAGTAGTATAAGTACTAATGCGATATAAGAAGTATTCGCTTCTGTCGGGACTTTCCAAGTGCCACGGGCCATTTTTTAATTAAATTTGATTCAGAAAGCATAGTCTTTTATCTGGAACTGTATAAGGTTTTAATTCGGCATCTTCCACTTATACATTTGGACGTCAGTTTATCATAAACATTTGAATAAACATCATAAAATCTTCAAATAAAAAGAGAAATAAAATAAATATTTATTGTTTGGTTTTGTTGCGTTTAACGAGGCTTTGGATTAAGATCGAAGTGAGAAGCGCCTGCTAAGTGGAACACTGTTAGCTCGTGAGGAAATTTTTGCAACTGCAATTGCGATGATGCGATATGTACGAAACATTATTCATTATTGATTCAAATTCAACCTAGCGTTATTAATTTTTAATAAAATCCTCATTTTAATAAGTCAGTTTATTGAATAACGTCATCACTTGTAGGCAAATACTTGTATGTATATGTAGATTTAAGTCACTTGTTTACTGTTAACCTCAAAATATACGCAGGAACTCAATTAGAAGGCCCCTTTCGACTATCAAATAGCACATCGGATGTTGTCAAGCGACTTGTAAGTTCTATAAGTGTTGTAAGTTCTAAAAACGATTTTATACGATACGGAGACGGTATAATGTGATATCGGTATTAAAAAAGACAAACAAAGACAACTTGCGTGGTTCGCTCAAATGGCCCGCATGGATGATAATAAAAAAGTGAAGCAAGTATGGTGAGCAGTAGTGGACAAAAAATGAAGAAGAGACAGACCAACAAGAACATGGAATTTTTTTTACTAGAAAATCTCGAATGCCTTATACCCGTAACAGTAAACAAGGCTTAACGATTAAGTGAATTGGTAAAATTTACATGAAAAATCTACACATATTTAACCTTGCTAAACAAAAATCAAAAGTAAAACTCTATTTTTACTCCTTCTTCTTCTTCTTATGCCGTCCCCATTAACGGAGGTTGGCGACCACATTTTTAAAAGCTTCTCTGTCTTTTGCAACGTGGAATAATTCGTCTACAGTCATGTTTGTCCAGTCTCGAATATTTCGCAGCCATGACTTTCTCTTTCTACCTATTCCCTTTATGCCATCGACTCTACCCTGCAGAAGACTATATTTATCATTTCTCAGTATGTGTCCAAGGTATGCAGTCTTGCGTACTTTTATTGTTCTCAACAATTTTTTGTCTCGACCCATCCTTCTCAGCACTTCCTCATTGGTGACCCTGGCAGACCATGGAATTCTCAACATTCTCCGGTATATCCAAAGTTCAAAGGCTTCAAGCTTCTTAACTATTTGCGCTTTTAATATCCATGTTTCTACCCCGTACAATAGTTGCGACCAGACGTAACATTCAACAAACCTCAGTCTCAGCGTAGTATTCAGATTTTTGTCACAGAACAATTGCTTGAATTTTAAGAACGCTGCCCTTGTCATTTCTATTCGTATCCTGATCTCTTGGTCTGGATCTAATTCTGTGTTGAGGCAAGCTCCCAGATATTTATATTTTGTCACTCTCTCTATTTGCTGTCCACCAAGAGTTAGTTGTTTATTATTTATTGGACTCCTTGATACTATCATAAATTTGGTCTTATCTGTGTTGATGTCAAGTCCCATTTGAATGCATTCACTATTTATTGCATCTAGTAAAGTTTGTAGTTCTTCTATACTCTCAGCTATAATTACCGTGTCATCTGCAAATCTCATGGTGTTTATGATTTCTCCACCAATTGTTATTCCCTCTTTTCTTTCCCATAAGGCTTTTCTGAATATGACCTGTGAGTACACGTTGAAAAGCGTCGGAGACAAGACGCATCCTTGCCTAACCCCTCTCGCAATCGGTATATTATTTGTTTCTATATCGTTCATCTTTACTACTGCTTTCTGGTTTCAGTATATAGCCTTAATAAACTCAAAAAAACATTTTCATATTTTTTTCCTGCATCATTTTTACTCCAAAACTCAAAAAAACAATTTTCCAAACAAGAGACAATTTTCGAAACACCTTGTAATATCTGTCAAAGCATGTACAAGACAACACCTACAACGCAGGCTTATCCCATATTAAGATACAAAATACGAAGAATGTCAACAGAATCCTTTTTGACATAGTTGGACTGGCCTAACGACAAATCTACAAAAGTACTTAAGCTTTATATGTGAGACGATTCCAGAAATTTGAAATTGTTTCCAGGTAACTAAATTTATTAGGCAGGGAATTTGACTGTCATTTAAGGTAATATAAGGAGAATTTATATTCGTGTCAAAGCATAATAGTTTCGAATATATATGCAAAACTACAAAGTACAGATTGCATAATATCTATAACCTGGACATTAGTAGGGATTTATATTTAGTTTAAAGGTAACTATAACGTAACCTACAAACTGATGGCAACTATAAAAAAATGATGATTCTTTTATTTACAACCGAACATTTTATGTATATTTATTATGAATTTCCTTGGCCTCTCATCTCGTCCATAATTAGTCTTCCTTAAGTTTATACTGAGCGTTCTCTTTTTCTTTTTCTTAAGGGAGTATGTTCACGCCGCAGTTAAAATGAGTGGCATTCAAATACACTAACGTTTAAGAATTTTTTGAATAGATGGCAGCACGTGCATCATATTTTCTTCTTCTTCTTCTTCCTACTTTATAAATAGGCAAAATGCCTGTTTTACTTCGGTTTTTAGCCTCAATTGGCGTAGTCTGACCATCTTTTCCTCGGTCGTCCCAATGATCTTCTTCCATTTGGCGATTTGTCTCTTGCTATTCGTACTATTCTATTTTCTGTCATTCTTTAGATGTGTTTATTCCATTCCACTTTTCTTCTTTTGGTCCACGCGTTTATTTCCTCTATACCACATCTCGCTCGTATTTCCTCACTTCTTACTCTGCCTCTTAAAGTTTGGGTTGTTATTTTTCATAAGACTTTCATTTCTGTTGTTTCCAGTAGTCTTTGTGTTTTCGCCGTATCTGCTCTTGTTTCCGCTGTGTACGTCATTATCGATCTTATTGTTGATTTATATATCCTGGTTTTCGTTTCCGTTGTCGGGTATTTGTTTCTCCAGATTGTATTGTTGAGACATCCTGCTGCTCTGTTTGCCATGTTCATTGTTTTTGTACTTCTTCTTCCACTTTTCCGTAGCTTGACAGTTTTATTCCCAAGTATTCAGTTTCCATCACTTGTTCTATTATTTTGTTATTTACGACTAGTTTACATCGTCTCAGTTCCGCTGATATCACTATCGCTTTAGTTTTCTATGTTGAGATCTCCATGTTATATAGGAGCGCCGTATCTTCGAATTCTTTAATTAATCTTTGTAGGTCATCTTCATTTTCGGCTGTTATTATGGCGTCGTCGGCGTAGCATATTATCCTTATTTTCTTGTCTCCCTTTCTCCCATTCTATATCCTCTTCTTTTTTTAACTTTCTTTATGATTTCATCCATTATCAGATTAAATATTAATGGGATCAGCCAATCTCCTTGTCTAATGCCTGTTTCATATTTGATAGGTTGCAATAGTTTTCCTTTACATCTTACCATAGCTATGTTATCTTTATATATATTCTCAATGGTTTTTAGTAAATCCAATGATATTCCCTTTTCATATAATAAATGTATCGCGTCCCGAATTCTCACTCTATCAAACGCTTTCTTCAAATCTATCAGGCACATATATGCTGGTTTGTTGTATTCCAGCGACTTTTCTTTTATTTGTCTTATTACAAAAACTGCATCTGTGCATGATCTTCCTGTCCGAAATCCTTGCTGTTCCTCTTGCTGAGATATTCGTTCATTTATTTTTGTCGCTATTATTATTGTTGTCAATTTGAGTGTTGTATTTAATAGATTTATTACTCGATAATTATTGGGGTCTTTCTTATCTCCTTTTTTGAAGAACATCACCATGATCGCTCTCCTCCATTCATCTGGTATTCTGTTCGTGGTGATTATTTTATTAATAAGAAGTTGCAGTTGTTGTACAAGGTGATCACCTTCATATTTTAAGAGTTCATTTGGTATTTGATCTTCTCCTGGTGACTTTCTGTTTTTTAATTTGTTTATTCCTTCTCTCACATCGTTTTGGGAGATTTCGGTCTTTTTCTCAGTTATTATATTTGGCGTTTCTCGTAAAGGTTCTTCGTTTTGTTTTTTAAACATTTCTGTCAGGAAGGCCACCCATGTATCCTCTTGTATGTGTTCTATTTCAACTAGTTCTTTCATTTCGCTTCTTTGTTGTCTTATGAAGCGCCATACTTGTTTCTGTTGTCCATAGAAATCCATCTCGAGTCCTTTTGTGAATCTTTCCCAGTAATCTGTTTTTGTTTTTCTTACCATTTTATGAGTTTCAGTTCTTATTCTTTTATAATCTTCATATGATTCATTCGTTTTTTCTGACTTATATTAAATATTTAGGAAAGCTTTCTTTTTTTGGTGACATTTTTGTTTAACCTCTAGTGTAAACCATGGTGTTTTCGTTGACCACTTTTTGTTTATTATTTTCGTTCCAAGTGCTTCTCGGGCAGCAGGAGATTCTCTTTCTCTCACCTGTTGCCGACAAGAATGTAGCGTAGAATCTTTTTAAATAACTTTAAACTGTTTGTCCTTGTTCTAGTGTAGTGTTATGTACAATTGATGTTTCAATTTCATGTTTATTACATGCTGCGCTTGCTGGATAGCCCAAATTTGACGAAATGCCCCTGATGATGCTGTAGAAAGCGAAAGTACTTGGGCAAGATTTGATTATTCAAATTGTGCTCGATATTTGCCTTTAATTTTTCAAAGTTCATATAAAATATGGACAAAGCGGATACTTGAATGAAGACCAAGAAATAATACCTAACAAAATGGAAGTCGTTCACCATCATAATGAACTGACGATCTAAAACTTTGCCAGATAATCTGGATAAAGAAGGCACAAAATTAAAAAGGATAGAACATTTTGACAAAGATGTATGTTCGGCAATGGACAAGAAAAAATTGAATAATGTTCTTTATAACATACGTCAAGAATTGAAGAAGTTGCCTAGAAGAACATACATTGGGCTGGTTCTGAATACACCAGCGGCTGACTGAATTCAATCTGAAAAATTATCCTCAAGACTCTCTCATAGCTATAAATTATACTGCCACAGACGATTCTGGATTGAATTCATGCTTTGTACATTAAAAAACAATATTTCTTTGACCAAGTGTTAACGGATACTGGCCATGCATTTTATAATATTTAACACCTTGCATCCTCTTAGTTCTAGGTACTCAATGTAAGATACCTAATGCATCTTAATGTTATGAATCCAGACTGGGTACTTTGTCTCTATGACTCTGTTTTTTATCTCTATGAATTTAAAATGAGAATGCTCATTCTAAATTGATCAGATTGCTTTAAAGCACCCCTTGTAAGAGATGTTTTGTTATAAAAAAATATAAGATTGAAAGTTTTCTAGTGTAACAAATTTGTTCATACGAATTATATTAGTTCTGGCGATAAGTAAATGGTAATAGTATATTTAATTTTAGAGAGTTTAAAAACTTACCATCCGAAGAAGTGCACAATGTCAATCGAGGATTGTATTGATCAGTTAACCTTCTTATGACATCTATCTGTTCTAAAGTCAGTTGTACTGCATCTTTATACTGGGAATCACAAGGAACATAGGCTGCCCAAAACTGAAATAAAAAAAAAGTATTAGGCCCTCCTAACATTAAGTAAATTCAACTTTTCTTTTAGTTAAAATACAATTTTGTCCAATCTGATTCCAGTCAAAAATTTTTCATATGTCCAATTCGATTTCCGAATAGGAATACAAATTCGCGAGTAAATCAAAGCGGTTGATGGATAAGCATTACGATAAGAGATACCTACATTGATCTCTACCGAAAGGGCAAAACGGCCAAAAAAAAACAATTCTTCTTTAAGTGTCGCTCCTATCCGAGGTTGGAAATTATTCTGGAATTATAATGTTGTGGGTCACGGGCCAAAATAGTTAAATTGAACTGCAAATTGAGCTTGCGTAACTACGTGATTTTACGTCTTCCTATGCTTTTTCCAGAATAGAACTCGCACGGAAAAACTTTATTAACTGGCGTTCTGTATTATGCAGTAGAAGTCTGTCGTTGACCATACGTCTAAGAGTATTGAAGTGCTACGTCTGGTCCACTTTGTTCTATGGATGTGAAACCTGGACAACAAAAATAAAAAATCTTAACAAATTAGAAGCGTTTGAGTTATGGTGTTACCATCGCATGCTCAGAATCCCGTGGACAGCACCCATATCTAACGAACGCGTGCTAGAGACCGTGCACAAAGAGCGAACATTGATCGAAATCATCAAAATGAGAAAGGTCCAATACTTCGGTCATATAATGAGAGGACCTAAATATCGCTTACTCCGGTTAATCATTCAGGGCAAAATCGAAGGAAAACGTTGGGTCAGAATGACCAGCTAACTGGTCATTCTGGCTGCGTAACATTAGACAATGGACAGGTCGAACGGTCAAGGAACTGTTTCATCTAGCTGCCGACCGAGAATCATTTCATCAGCTTGTCAATATGACGATAGCCAACGCTTGAATACAAGTACGGCACACAAAGAAGAAGAAGATGCTTTTTCTGCCTTTGATTTTGCACTGCATTATATTCCTTAGTACCTGGTATTTTTCACCTCTTATGATGTGCTCTTAGTATTCCAATTTTCTGAGTTTTATGGAATTTAAAACTTTGCATTGTTTTCCCAGTTGTTCATGACCTTGTGCGTCTGTTTTGCGATCCATCCATAATATTTTCAGAATACGTCGGTAACAAAGCATTTCAAATGCTTCTATGTTTTTAATATTGAATTGTTTCAGTATGCAGGTCTCATCAGCATACAAAAGGATGGAGAAAATATAACATCGAAGCATTCTTATTCGGGGCATTATATTGACCTTGCGATTACAGAAGAATGTTCCCATTCTGTTAAAAATTGACCGTGCAATTTCAATGTTTCTAGTGTTTCAAGGAAACACTAGAAAACCGAAACACACACATATATTGTATTACATGTAATATAAAGATTTAATTAATTTTCTAAATATTAGAATTTCTAAAAATTAGAATAGTTATAGAAAACATATGCGGAATCTAATAATAAAGAATTAGAGTTAAAAGTTTTAAAAAAATAAAACAAAGTATTGGAATTGTTTAAATAATTTTATTCAGTTTAAATGAACAGCGATTAAACATTATTAATAAATGTAACATAATATCAATTATTGCTAGTCATAAGGTATAATTATTTCTATTAAATATGGTTAAAGTTTCTCGATTATAGCTACTTTCTATGTCTACCCATGCCAAGCAGCCAAGTTAAAAAAGGAGCATATTAACTTGGGAAAGGATCACTACAGGAGATACCGTACTGAAGACGATCAATAGTCAGAAATACGTATACGTATAATAATGTAAATATGTAGAGCATCTTTTTTAGGGTTCCAACATTATTATTCGTAGGAAAATTTGACGACTGGACTATTAATTTAATATATAATATTTGTGTTTTTATCAATAAAGTCGACTTTGCAGTTTTGTTATTTGTTTAAGGCCATAATAATGTACTGATCTAAATTTAAGTCCATTTCCTGTACTATACTTGCTAAACCGTATAAAACTATTGTTTAAATTGACGGATACTCTTTGCGGGATCGTGATCTAACAAAACAAAGCGATGACTCAAAGCACGATGACCCGGAATCTTTGCAAACAACAAAATGGGAAAAAGTGTGGAAACTAGCAGAACAACCAACACAGCGCAACGTATGGCAAGCGAGCAATAAGGTTGTACGCCTGATTAATGTCGAAGACCAACGAAGCGTCACAAAATCCTTTTGGTTTGCCATCGTAGTGTGAACCTTTTAAATTGTCTTTATACACACTCAGGCTTTACTCTTTCACTGACTGTTGTTTCGTTTTATCTTTATTGACCGTACGCCTTTGGCATCCCGTCAATCGGTTTTCTTTTTAGCAAAAGCCAGTTAGGTTTCCATATTTTTAGTCGGACGATGAACAAAATAGTTTATTCGGCTTTTATAAAAGGAAAAATAAACTACTGCTTAATATACCGACTTTAAACTTGTTTCGAGGATTAATTTAAGTTGGTGTTAATTGAAGATGTCTATAATGGAAGATGACAAATTTGCTAATCAAACCTTATCATATCAATTCTTTTTCGTAAAAGCTTATTTTAAATATGATTACTTTTAAAATAGCTTATTTTCTGATTTATATTATGCGTGATATTATTAAGATTGATATTATCCCGATCAAAAGTTACAATTATTCATATAAATTAGGAAACAAAATCGAGGTTTATGGGCTTCTACGAATATTAGCAAATTTAGTAACTACTCTTCTTGAGCTTACGTTTTATTTCAGTATCGCATTAAACAGTAGTACTTAGTAAGTAAATCTTAGAAAAGCATACGACAGAGTATCACAACAAAAAATATGCGAAGCTTTGGAAAAAACAACCATCAACGTAACTTTAGTAAGAATACATTTGTATAGAAGGAGCACAACAAAATCTAATAGAGCAAACTAACCAAATAAATCACTGTAAAATGTCTAAATATCTAGACATACACATAACAGAAGCGACTCAGACAAAGCGAAATATGGGCACTTAAGGAGAAAGCCATAAAGACTTTGGAAACAACAGAAATTGATTATTGGAGGAGAGCAATGGCACGTACAAAGATTGCATAGTAGAATTATAAAAAAGTATTTAACTGGACACTGCAAGGAAGACGAAATCAGGGCAGACCGAGATTACGAGATTAAGCAGGAAAGAAGGAGTCGATAAAGATATAAAAGGGAGAGGAATCGAAGATTACTTTCATGACCGGGACCAATGGAAACTGGAGATCAAAAAACGGCAAAGAAAGTTATAAACCGTTTATATATATAACGTTAACTTTGTTAGAATAACAGCTCTGTGCTTTTTTTTTAATTTTTTGTTTTTATTTCTACACTTTACTGTTAATATGTTTTTTTTACGTACAATGTGACGGATTTTTCTAGTGCTTCGCAGTAGTTTTTATCCATTTTTTTCACCTTTAAAGTAATCTTTTTCTTATGGTTATACATGAATTTGACCACATATGAACATTTAAGCTAATATTACAACTTCAATATTCTGACCCCGGATACTAAGAGAATGGTGTGTTTGTTTTACACCTTAACTTTTTTCACTCACCATTCATTGAACTAGTGAAGCTTGTAAATTAAATAAGCGAAACGTCCTCAAATATAGGAATGGAACTGTGATTTCCTTTTATTATTTCTCCTTTGACCGATATCCTCGTGACCAAAAGATTTATTTTTTTGAACTTACTTATTGTATATATATATATATATATATATATATATATATATATACATATAAGCATAGTAAGTAAGTATACATATATAAGTAAGTACCATTTTCAGCTGCTGAGGAAAAAAGCAAACTGTTTTGTTCTTGTTTGTGTATGTGTAACCCCATAACTTTGATGATCAAAGACAGTTGATGGGTGACATTCTCAACAAACTGAAAATTGACACTGCTGGCAAAGTAATAAACAAATCTCAATATTATGTCATAATATTTTCTGTTCAGTTAAGAATCCATAACCAAAATCAATAAAAGAATATAATTAGACATACCTTATTGTTGCTCACAATTGCAAAAAAAAACAAACCTGGTAATCTCGTATGCCCTGCCCGTACATAAACAGATTCAATAATGTCAAATAATTCGTCCGTCGTACAGAAATACCGCAATTCAGCAGTTTCGTCCACCCTTCTCTCTCTGAACTTCTCCGTTTTACCAATTTTTAAAATATCGTACCTATTGAATCGTTACCTTTGTTTAGAAGAAAGTTTATCCCCATTACGTTTACAAGCTTTTGCTTCCTTTACTTCTGTAACTATTTGATCGTATGTTTCTCTTATATAAATATTACTACGATCGTTGTTATCACACAAAACTTTTTGTAGGTCATCATTAAAACATAACTTAAGGTTTTCCGTTGCATATAGACGACTGTCTTGCATGGATTAACAAATAGCTTAACCGATGTACGACGACTACGCGGTTATCATTTACCGCAAGTAATGGTGTGGTTTAAAAGCAGAAACTCGCAGAAAATTGGTGTTTTGGTCCTAACATAAGTATATAGTGGAGACTGGCCTAAAACGGCATACATTCTTAATTACGAGCTAATTGCTCTGTGAATGTGACGTTTCCTGAAATTTCAAAGGTATGTATCATATCAACATATTATGTTCTAGTATATTAAGTTGTGTTTTAATAGAGATCTGTAACATTTGTTGATTAGTCAAAAAATGGGGTTATGTGAAAACGATCTATTCTGAATAAAATCACATATGTGTACATCGGGCAAAATATTACATATACAAACAGATGTATGCCATTTCAGTCTGATTTATGAATTGAATAATATTTATAAATAAATAGGAAAATATGATTATATTTGCAAATCAAACTACAGTGATCATGATCGGCAAATAGGTTCGAAAAACAAATAGTCAAACCTGGGATGAAAACGCAATGCAAAATGCAATAAGTATAAGCTGTTCGTAGTCAAAAAATGAGATGGCTAAAAGCATCAAAAACATTCAAATTCCTTTCACAACCTTAACAAGACAAGCTAGTACCTCTAATAAAAGAGTTAAAAATAACGGGATAGGACTTGGTAGATTTTATACCACATTTACAATTACCCAAGAGAACCAACTAGTGGAAAATTTTAAATTATTAGAAGCGCGATTATTTAGATTGACCTGTGATGATTTGAGGAGACTTACTTATGACTGGACAGAAAGGACAGAAGCGAATAATTTCGATTACATGTTCAGCAAGGAATCGAAACGTGCTGGATGGGACTGGCTTAAAGGCTTTAGAAATAGACATCCCGATATTTCGGTAAGGAGACCTGAAAATACTTCGATAGTCAGACCAATGATATTCAATAAACCAAATATAGATAAATTTTTCAAAGCACGTTTAGAAATTATTGACAAGTATAATTTTCCACTCGAATGTGTCTACAATTTTGACGAGACTGGAGTATCCACCAAAAATATTTGCTGTTACTGGTAAAAAACAAGTTATTACTATCGCGGTAACTAAACGCGAAACACATAACACAGTTGTTTGTTGTACAAACCCAATTGGAAATTACATCCCCCCTAAAATCTGTATTTCCGCGAAAAAAATTGGAAACAAGGTTAATTAAAAGAAGCACCTACAGCTTGAGTAGAATGTCATGAGGAATAGGAGTGGATTGCAGGTGAGATTTTTCTCAAATGGTTGAAACATTTTCAGAAATTTAGTCACACAACCAAAGAATCATCTGTTTTGATGAATCTGGATAGACACATTAGATACAAGAATATTTGCACCTTGTTTCATTCTTTGCACATTTGAAAGCGTATATGAATCAGGAGACGAGAAAAAAATTGGGTAAAAAGAAGGATTGACAATTTCTAAGGTGCAAGTCATCGGTGTTTTCCGAGTAGCATACGAAAAGGCAGCTACTGTTGAAAATACAGTGAGTGGTTAAAAAATGCAGGTCTCTGGCCTGTTGATCCTAATGTTTTCCCTGATCATCGGCTTTCTATACTTTCATTCTCGAATACAACAGAGAAGCCTAATCCAGCAGCATAGTCAGTTATATCGCAGATTGAAAAGGATAAATCGTACGATGGAACAAACAACACGAAAAATGTTAAGTGCCATAAGTCATCTACTGTCCATATCAGAACAAACAACTAAATGCAATAAAACCTACTCCAACTGTATGCACCAGCACTCCCTTCCTGGCAAACTACAAGACAGGTTGTGAGACTAATTGAAATAGACACCGAAGAAGCATTTAAAAGTGAACCTGATGATGATGAAGATGATGCCTTTTGCATATTTTGTTGCAAAGCGTTCTTAAAATCTAAACCAGGGAACCATGGATACGATGCTGCAAATGTGAGCTGTGAACGGATGTTTTTTTTGTGCAGGAATTGCACATACATACATTTGCGATGCTTGCATTTAAATGTATGCTGTCTTGTCCTGAACTACTAAAGAGTAAAATAATTGTATATCATTATTTTTTTTTGTATTCATATGCCATTTTAGACAGACCTGTTGGGGTAGAACTGTTAATGGATTCGAACGAATGTTCAATAAGAAATCATATATATATATATATATATATATATATATATATATATATATATATATATATATATATATATATATATATATATAATATATATATATATATATATATATTTATTTATATATATATATATATATATATATATATATATATATATATATATATATATATATATATATACCGGTCCCGCTCCGAAATTCTCCAGGTTCTCACGACTAGCAAATTTTGCGCGTCCTCTGCCACTTCATCCTCCCACCTTTTCCGTGGCCTTCCTTTTTGTCTTGCACCCATTTTACTATCTAGGGCTCCTTTTCGCAATCTTCCGGTATCCATTCTCACTACATGACCAGCCCATCGAAGTCTCTAAAGTTTAACGAATGCTGAGATCGGTGCCTCTTTGAACAGTTGGTAGAATTCCTGGTTGTACCTGGATCTCCATACTTTGTTCTCGTTAATAGGTCCAAATATCTTTCTTGGGACTTTTTGTTCAAAGACTTCCAGCTTTTGCTTTGTCCCTTTTGTCATTACCCATGTCTCGCATCCATAACATACTGTTGGCCTAATAATAGTCTTGTAGACCCTGATTTTCGATCTCTAGTGTGTGTTTTTAAAGCGAAACATGGGCGAGTGTAAAATAAACTTTGTTACAATGTTGTAATGTAACTCCCAGATATGTGAAAATTTCTACAGTTCTAATATCGTCCATTAATTCAACTGTGCGTCTGTTTCCCTTAGCTCTTGTCTGTGTTAGTTTTTTTGTATTTTAAATATTTATTTCTCATCCAGTCTCATATGTCTCTTAATTATTGTGAATTAATTTTTGTCGCCTCTTCTGTTCTGCGAGGCATGCTGCTAATATCATCAGCATAGGCGAAAATCTGTATTAATTCATTTTTTAGGAGATTACCTCTGTCTATATTCAGCTGTCTTATCACATATTCAAGAGTCAGGTTGAATGGTGTCGATACCAGCCCGTCTCCTTGTTTTAATCCATTAACTATTGAAAATTTTTCAGTGAGCTCATTTTGTACTCTGACAGATGCTATTAACGAGTCCATTGTTGCTTTAACTAGTCGGATGTATTTTTGGGGGATGTTAGAGCTATGCAATATTTGATATAACTTTGTCTATTAATTAAGTCGTATTCCTGGTTTGAAATCTATGAATATATTGGACGTCAATGTCGTGTTCCCACGATTTGTTTAGAATTGGTTTCACTGTGAATAGCTGATCAGTTGTAAAGCTTCCTTGTCGGAAACCGGTTTGATAATCTCCAACAATATCTTTAGTTAGTTTTTGGAGTCGTTTATTTAGAATATAAGGAAAAACTGCGTACGCTGTACACAAGAGGGTTCCGCATTTAAGTTTATTCCTTTTTGATAGATTGGGCATACAATCCCGGTTTTCCAGTCGCTAGGGATATTTTCATCATTCCAAGTACAATATAATCAAATATAAATAAATAAATATAATATACAAATTTTATTTTCTATTTTTATGATTCCCTTTTTTAATATTATTTAAAACATAACAAACAAAAATATAATTTTTAATGACCTATTTATTTATGTTTATTTATTATTATGTAATATATATTCTTTATATATCTTCGTTTTCTTAAATAATAATTAATAATAGTATTATCTGAATGTTTATCTAAAAGTTGATCTAGTTTTATTATTGTAAGTGGCCTTCTTTAGAAAACCGTTCCAGTGTAACGATTTTCAACGTGTTAGTGTCATATGCTCGACGTGTAATAATGCAGAAAGGTCGCAGTCTGTGAATAAGGGACTGTGCTGCAAAGTGAAAAGGCCACATTCGAGAAAACGCAATTAACTAGGTGTTCGGAGAGATTTGTATTCCCCATTCCTCCTAATTACTTACTAACTGTTGAATTTCTCTTCTTAGAAAATACGACATTCGACTAACTGCTATACTAGTGTACACAGTTGAAAACTTAGTCAGTAAAACGTTCAACCAATTTATATTTCATGGAATATGACTATTACCGTTGATTGACTATTACTTGGCTACCACCATATACTTAAATATAGCTAAGTGAACATTTTCCATTATTTATAAGTAATACAATAGTGATAGTTGTTCAGCTCAACTATCATTGTTCGAGTTCTAGTTTTAGATTTGGGGATGTAGTTAAAGAAGCGGAAATTTTTTAAAAGAGTTTTTTACTTTTTTTAAATTTCTTTTTGGATAGTTTCAGTTAAAGCCTATGCGAGTCGTCAGTCAGTCTTCAACTGTTCATCATTAAGCTTACGTGGACTGTCGGAGTAGTATGCAGTTGTCGAACAAAACTAAATATGCATTGGTATAATAATAATATAACATAAAGAGACAAACAATATTGGTATGGGCTTCGTTTGATAAACTTAGCTACGAATTGAAAAATCTAAAGTATCCTTAATATATAAATCTCATCCTTGGATACGGATCTCAGACTTTTTCATTTACAAGAACTAATATGGATAAGCGAAGATACGAAGAGCAATAGAAAAACAAACGATTAATATATGACTCAGATAAAAACAGGAATTCCTGCATAACAAACGTCACAACCGTAAAAGATACTACCACACAAATAGCAATCATCATCATCATCATTCAATCTTCGCTTATCCACTGCTGGACATAGATCTCTCTCATAATTTTCCATCTATTTCGATCTTGTGCCTCTTGCATCCAATTCCTATGACAACGTTTTAGATCGTCAGTCCAACGTGTTGGTGGACGACCTCTACTTCGGTAGGCATCATCTCTTGGTCTCCATTCCAGTATCCGCTTTGTCCATCTATTGTCTGTCATTCGAGCCACGTGACCTGCCCAGTTCCATTTTAGTGTTGCTTCTCTCTACTGCATCAGCCACTCCTGTTCTTTGTCGTGGCTGGCGATTTGGGATCTTGTCTCGTAGTGAAACGCCCAACATAGCACGCTCCATCGCCCTTTGACACACACGGATCTTTTGCTTTTAAATCTTTAATAGCCGGCAAAGTTAGGTCAGGCCATGGAGTGGGGTGTCAACTTTGGAAAAATGGCGTGCACCCTATTCTTCATGCTATGGCATGCTGGAAGAGCCATACAGTCTGTAGTCAACACCCCGAGGTATGAGCGGGAACACAAAGTGAATAAATACTCATACGCTTATGAAACGCACCTGGCGGATCATAAGGGCCTTCACATTTTACTCTTTTTCAACTTGTCTTGAGTAAAATGTCTTTAATATTTTCTATCAGCCTCTCTTGGCTAACTCTTGTTTCTTCCGACCCCGAATGGCGATTAGGTTTCCGAAGGCAGACGGGTCACTATATTTCCTTTTACTACAACTCTAAAACTCGCCAACACGCTTGGCCAGCGCGGCGTTTCAAGGCCAAATTTCCCCTCATGATGGATACATCAAGTGTACGGCCCTCAGTCCCCGGCGGTTCCAATTTCCCTGACCAAGGTGGCGGTCAGAATAGTGTTGGAGCAGAGGGTGCTAAGAATCACCGGAAGAGATCAGGCCACCAAAACAAACGACAAATAGCAAACTAAAGTTAAAATTGGGTAACAGTAATATTATTGTATGGCATGTTTGACGAAGAGATCTTTTTGGATTATTTCGGCGCCAATTGTATCTTTAACCCTGTTTCAGGCAAGTATTGTCGGTGCTTCAGAGAGCAATTGAACTCGTGCGCTCTGAATTAGAAATCCAGTATATTATTCGCTGTGCTATGGCTGCCACCAGTCATACTATTAGACAAAAGATGGATGATTATTATTATAGATTGAAGATCCTGGACATATTTATAAATGAAAACAAGGGATAGCACAGATGAGATATGTGGATGACCTGATACACCACGCAGGTTTTATTTGGATGCACACAGGTCGAGATAGAGAAAGATGGGGGATATTCTTAAGGCTAATAGAAGGATAGAATAATATTAAAATTAGTTTTCAAATGATGATAAGCTTGCTGGTGTAAGCATATATTCATAAATGTTAGGGAAAAAGGTCTTATACTCACAATCCGTGTTAAGTTGTTGTAGGTATTTATTAAGATAAAGATTGGACAACCGGTTTTGCTGTTTACAAGTTATACAGCATTATCAAGCCCTCAATAAACTAAAGAAAATTAAAGGATATCAGAGCTATATCTCACTAGGACATCACGGTGGCTCAACTAGTAGCGACACCATGGTTACCGCACTAACCAAACCGAGCAACCAAGAGACACTTGATTCAGTTGTAATATTGACGTTGAAGAGATAGCACTGCACTTATATGTGCGACCAAGAATACTAGTGAAAAACAGAAAAAAGAGGAAATTTTAGGTACATTCTTTTGTTGCTAATCATTTTAAAAGTGGAGTATTTTGCAAATATGTCTTGCAAAAAGCATTGTTAAGACTTGTTGTCTATTGCATAACTTCGTACGTATTCGAGATGGATACTCATATGATGACAACCTAGAAATTACAGGCTTTGAAGATGGCATGGAAGTAAACAAGAGTTTGAATCGGGGAGAATGAACAGCACACTCAGATCGAGAATAATTTGTAAACTATTTTGTAACTCAAAATGTATTTTCTTGGCAGAATAGGAGTATTCATTAATGTACATAAATGAATGAATTACCTATGTTTACCTATTAAAAATTAATGAAAACTTATCCAAACAAACCCAGCCATTTCTTCTCCACCAAATAGATTAGTTATTTCCTTCCAACATTTTTTCTTCGATCTCAGTCAGAATAATCATTAATGAAGTATCCCAAAGTGAAGATCTGCACTAAATTTCTATGATCTCTCAGTATCAAAACTCATGATATTACGATAAAAACACAATTTTGCAAGTGCAAATATTCTTTTACTAGCGCTGATTGTCAACAACTGGTTTTGCCAGTGAGTGATGCGTTATATAATAATTGTGTACATAAATATTACATTACTGGTGGCGCAACCAGAGAGGTGAATACACCAGTAGAATATACGAACGGTACGCGGCTGGTGACGCCACCAAACTGGAAAAAGGAACCAAACCAAGACACCAAGTGAGATATGCTCCTAATGATTACGTCTGTTCTGAGTGGGGTCGCACTGGTTTGGCTATCGTGGTGTCCTAGTGAGATATAGCTCTTACATTTATTAAAATTAGTTATTTCTTTATGAGGACCATTTTTTTGGCTAGACAGCTTTTTAAGACAAATCTCCCATAATGTTGGTAAGAGACTTTGGAAAAAAAGGGAAATTACCAGCGGTTAGCTATATACCACAGTTTAAACAAACTTACAATGAAGTAAAAGCTTCTTTTTGCAAAATGCTATATAAAATTTTTATTAAAATTTTAAAATTATCCAAAATGGATTTATAAATTTTCAAAATGTTTTCGATCCTATCAGAATATCAGCACTAAAAAACCTACAAATAATTATAACCCTTAAAAATGAAAACAAAATGGTAAAATTTTGACTGTTGGTAAAATTTTGACTGTTGGTAAAATTTTGAAAATTGAAAATGTGGTTAAAGCTTAAGTATATAAAGTAATTGGAACGAACCACATAATGAGATCAGATGATCCTTAAATTACATAATTAGAGTAACAAACATTATAATTATTAAGACGCTAGGTCGATGATGAGGAACTGCATTTTTTAAGGAAACGTACAAATTCTCAGCTCAAAAAAAGGACCGTACGCCCTGAGTGGCAACAACCAACTGTTAATAGAAGAAAGTAAAAATTATTTTGAAATAACAAGCACTTCAAAAAAAAAAATAGGTAGTTTTTAAAAAGTGATGGTGATCTGATAGGATCTAAAACTTTCTGAAAATTTATAAATCTGTTTTGGATAATTTTAAAATTTTAATAACAATATTTTACCATTTTACAAAGGAAGTTTTTAATTTATTGTATAGTAAAAACACATACTCCGAGTGTATTAATTAAACAGTGTTGTTTATGATTAAAATAGATATTACTATTGAACTACAAAAGTCTGAACTCTAGTTTGATCAAGACCTCTCCTACCATCAGCGTTTATTAACCAAAACACTAACCAGTAACCGCAATCTTCTTCTGTACGTTCCGTCTCCTCTTAGAAGGTTGGCAACCATCATAGCCATTAAAATATTCGATAGAGCTTCTCTGAACAGTTATGTAGAAGTTCAGTTAAATCATATGCTTTCATTGTTTTGCCAGGAAACGAGTCTTATACCTTGCCTTTTGGTCCTTGCTAGTTTCTAATTTTGATAGTATTTGCGACTGCTTTTTGTTTTCTCATTATTTCCAATACTACGTCGTTTCCTTTTTGATATGTTAGTGTTCGTTACTTTTCTCTCTCCAAGTGATTCTGTTGCTGCGTTAATTATGTTATTTTTGAGTTTTCCCAGCTTTCCTTGATATTATCGTTTTCTAATATTTCATTCCCAGCGATTTTCTCTGATATTCTTTTCCTGTATAAGTATTCCGTGGATTCCGTATATAGTCCTTCGACTTTGATTTTTGTTTGTGTTGGTGCCGCTCTCTTAGGTAAGAAGTATTTTAGGATGATTATTATTTTACATAATACTAGGCTATGGTCGCTATCTACATCTGCTGAGTTGATTACGTCGATTATTTCGATGGATGTATACCTCTGTTGGTTTTAAAATAATCTATCATATTTCTTTGTCCACGAGTGTTATTAAATGTATATTTGTGTTGGTATTTGTGGACATTTGTGGTCAAAAAATGTGTTGTTTATTATTAGTTCGTTATTCGTGCAGAAGTTGATCATCATTTCTCCATTTTTGTTTTTAACATTCTCGTTATGTTTTGTTTAATGCCGGGTATTACTTGATTGCCTATTCGAGCGTTAAAATCCGCCAACATTATTATCTTCCCTCTGACTTTATCTACTACTTGTTGTAATTGGCCATAAAACGCTTCCATTGTTGTTTGAGGCTTGTTATTTTCTGGGCCGTATACTCAGATGATGTTCAGGTCTTCCTTCTCCATTCTTATCTTTGCTCTTACTATTATTTCTAATATGTATTGACACTGAAAGGGAGACAAATCGGACCCGGAAAATTACAGAGAAATTAATTTATTAAACATAACACCAAAATTAACAACCAAAGTGATAACAAATAAACTGAATGAAATTATAATACTAACACAACAACAAGGTTTTAGGTTGGGAAGACCATGCACCGACTCTATATTTATAATGAGACAAGTACAAGAGAAATCATTAGAATACAACAAACCGGCATATTTATGTTTCGTGGACCTTAAGAAAGCATTTAACCGGGTCAAATTAAAAGACGTTATCCAATTATTGTACACAAGAGAGATACCTCTAGGAATAATCAAAACGATCCAAAATATCTACAAAAACAACACAATAAAAGTAAAAGTAGCGGAAGAACTAACCGACCCTATTGAAGCTGGCAATGGGATAAGACAGGGAGATTCCCTGAGTCCTCTATTGTTCAACCTTATTGTGGATGAAACCAATTATGGATGAAATAATAAAAAAGGCAAGAACTAAAAAAAGATACCAAATGGGAGAAAAACAACTTAAAGTAATCTGCTATTCAGACGACGAAATACTACTCTCTCAAAGTGAAGTTGATTTACAACGTATGCTGCACCAATTTAATATAACCGCCAGAAAATTGAACATGTCAATTTCCCCAAAAAACACAAAATGCATGGTTACAACATCAAATTTACTAAGATGTAAATTGGAGCTGGAAGGTCAGATTTTGTCTTTGAAAATACGTTCATTATTAAAAAATATTTTATTTTATTGCTGGTGGTTTTATTTTGATTATATTTATTGTTTAGTAACTCAGTAATAACCTTACCACATTTATTGTGGAATTCCTTACTTTGTGAAATCTATTCATGAATGTAATTAACAAAAAACAAATGAAAAAAAAACACTCATTTTCAAATTCCATTTAATATAGTGTGAAATTTGCTTATACCTTCACCTTTTTTGTTTACTTCAGTTCTTTTCTGTTAATTTTCATACCTCATGAGCCATCTGACAACGCTGCAAATGTTCACAATGATGACGTGAACGCAACTTTATTTGGCTTTCACTGTGGTTGTACCTGATGTTATTAAATAGTTTGTTAAGCGGATTATAAAAAAACTTGTTAGTTATACTTTTTGCACAATTTTTAAAATCATCTTTTTTGAAAAATATTTCGATAGTTGATATCGAAACGTAAAATGTAATTTTCATTACAATTAATTGTGGCTTGATCCTATATAAACATGATATTTAACTTTGATATACAACAAGAACACAGTTTCAGAACCTTTTTAATTATATACGTGTATATTATTACAAAAGTTTTACTGTGTCCACGAGACCTCTATCCTTTCTCCTTTATTCACTTTGTTGGAATTTCGAATATGATCATAAACTCTCTCTCTGTATGAATGTGTGGAGCTTGTATACATGTGAATGTATGCGAAAGGTATGTTAGCTAAGGACGGAAATTGAAAGAGGTGTCTGTATAAATTCGAAGCAGTGGAATTTTTGGAACAAAGGCAGAGGATTTCTATCGAGAAATTGCAAAGGAAGTGAGTATTTATTTGAATAATGGTACCTATTGATATCGATATACCTAATTATGCCAAATAAAGGAATGAATATTTTAATACAGTGCTTGAGTATACTGGAAGAAGATTTTTTTGTAGAGCTAATTTTTTTAAGTTGCTACGCAAATATCTTTAACTAAATTTTAATAGTGACATATTTTACCTAAAAAATTTATTACAAAACTTTCTCTAATGTTAGTTCGTTAGTTAGCCGTGATGATCGCCAACATCCGGAACGGATAGGCACTTTAAGAAGAAGAAGAATGTTAGTTCATATTTATTAACCGTTATTGAAGCTCAGTGAGAATCATTCCACAACATTCCCATGGTGTTTCGGTCGGTTCCCTATGAGTTACCCTAAATTCCATTTATTATTCTTGTAGAAATGCTGACAGAACACGCATGGTGAGAATCGTTACCAACGAAATCCTCAAGCCAGGTAGCTATTAAATGATCTACCAACAAAACCGAGAACCAACAGATCGTTGCTTTAAATATGTACCTACTGTTCAATTTTTCACATGCGAAAAACCATTTCCAAAACCCACTCTAAACATCAAATTTCCCCAGACACATTATCTCTTATAAAACACTGCACGTCTAAAACATACTTCTCATTCCAAAATCATTTCTATCGTCAAATCAAAGGTGCCCTAATGGCATCCCCCTTCTCTACCGTAATAGCTGATATCTACATGGAACATTTCAAAATAGCAGCCCTGTCCTCATCAAATCTCAAACCCACCCGTTGGTTACGGTACGTTGATGACACCTTTGTCATTTGGTCCAATAGTAAAGACACATTGTATCTCTTCCTCTCCCGCCTGAATGGAATAGATCCCAGTACTCAAATCACGATGAAAGTTTAGTCTGAAGCGTCTTTGCCATTCCTTGATGTTCTTATTTGAAAAAACCCACCTCACAGTTTTTCCTATTTCGTATACCGGAAACCCACTCATACAAATCCCAATGCCCAGTCACATCGTCACCCCGCTTAACTCAATTCAGTTATCAACACTCTTGTTTCCCGTTCCATAAGACTTCACCAATCGCAGGTCTTACAAAACGGCTACAACAAAACCCAAATCAATAAAAGTATTCAAAAACATCTAAACCTCATTCTATCTAAAAAAGAAAGCTTGCCTCCGGATCAACCCAAAATATTTCTACTTTTTATTAAAAGTGTCACTGACAAGATCAGTAGAATTTTTATCCCTCTAAACATCAAAACCAACTTCACTACTTACTTAAAGTGGTTCAATCTCTTTAGATCCGTAAAAGACCAAATTTCCAATGAAGACCATGGTGTCTACGAGATACCTTGTTTCAGTTGCCCACGTACATACATAGGACAGACAAACTGACGAATTCACAACCGTATTTACGAACGTTCTATATCAGTCAAACATTCCTATCCCATCATATTCAGATAGGCCACAAAATAGATTTTAAAAAAGCAAAAAACATCGCTCCCGTCTGCTCCTTAAGGCGTACTCTTGGATGTCTTCTTCAGGGCTTCCGAGGTATCAGTCTCATGAGCTCCCAGACACTACTACACTTATCACTAAACAATGCATTACTGATGCAATACCAATGCATACAGTAATGCATTTGCTAGCGAAACAAAAATTCTTAACTTTTGTTTTACTATCAAATGCTTCGTTATTTTATAATCCTGGAAACGTTTCCCAAATTTTCATTTATTTGATGTTGTACCGCCGCTGACGCAAAGCATCCGCAACTACATAATTGCGAAAATCATTTCAAATTCTAAACTTTGCAATACACAACATTACAATCCACGTTTCCATTGAAACCGCTGAAAAAATTTCCGTTAATGTTTTATTTTCCCGTTTAGCCAGTTACTTCCTTTTGGAAAACAACCAAAAAGTAAGGGTAGTTAAATTTGAAAAAGAATTACAAATTCACCTCATAAATCGGATGGAATTTCGAATAGACCATAGAAATTTTGCATCTAAATTCCGTTCCCATAAATCCCAGGGAGCTTTGTAAAATAATAATTTCGCGCCATTTTCTCGCGGCTGATTTCATATTCGGGAATTTATACCTAAATTAATCAGGACTTTTTCCCTATTTTCCACGATAAATCGACGCCGACAAGCAGAGTAGATGTAGTTCACTAGCATTTTAAAATAGTAGGTGCAGCTTTAACTTAAACAGTAGGTAATGCTGGAACGATGATTTAGTTTTCTGCTGGAGACGGCTGTGGAGAAAAACAGCGAAGACGGACGCTGCAAATAATTTAGTTGATCTGGTTTCTGCGCCACATGCTGAGATGGTTTATTTTAATATTTTTATGAAAGTTGGAAATTTTTCAACAAAAACGTCCAGAAGTTTTTTATGGTAGTGCTTAAAATATACAATTTCTCTGGATTCAATTTGTTACAAAGCATTCATATATTATTTTTCTTTTTTTATTTAGACATAATCTTCCTGTTTTTTAAGACGCTTTAACAAAATTGTCAAAACATAGTTTTTGTAGTTAAAAAAAAATCACTAAAAGTTTTATGCATAAAATCATAAAATTTCACTTCAAAATAGCATGGAAATTGAATAAAAACGGTATAAAAATGCTACCTGTTTTATGCTCGAGTTGTGAAAACACCTCTCTCACGTTTCTTGTAGAATGAGCAATTGTATTTTGATCATCAGCAAAGACCAAAAATAGTTTTGATCCTCTATTCGCAAATTCCCATATCATCTCAGACGAAATTTTATTGATTACATGTTCTAAGTCCAAATGGAATAGCAACGGTGATAAGGGGTCTCCTTCTCCAAGTCCTGATGTTATAATAAATTGCAAAGACGTACTGTTTCCTATCTTTACCTGTGCGTATGAGTCTGTCACGCACTATTGCGTTAGCTTTACTAATTTTTTTGGTATTTCCATTTCTATCATCTAGCCATAATCTGCTTCTTTATATCGAATTATATGCTTGCTGGAAATCTACGAAAATTTGGTGTACATTTCGGTTGAAATCCCAGTTTTGTCCTAATATTTGTCGAATCGTAAATATTTGATTGTTGATTTTCCAGCACGAAAACCGCATTGGTAGTCGCCTAGAATACCTTCCAAATACGGAGTGAGCCTCTTTAGCAAGATAATTGATAGCTGTGTATATTAACTTTATATGCTGTGCTAATAAGCGATATGCTTCTATAATTTCAAAATTACTTTTTATCTCCCTTCTTATGTATGGATATTTTAACCCTTCCATTCCATTCCCTATGCATTTTCTGTTGTTGCCATACTCTCAGAATAATGTCATACAATTTCTGATGTAAAACGATTCCTCCTTTTTTATCAATTCTCTATTTATACCATCATTTTCCGGCGCTTTGTAATTTTAAAGAGATATTATCGTATTCTTTCCTTCTTGAAGTGTTGGTATTTCCACATATGCAGAATTTAATGTAATATCTGCTTCTTCCATCTCGCTTTTAATATTTAGTAAATTGCGAAATTATTCTTTCCATCGTTAGACGATTTCTGTATCTATCATTATTAGTTTACCTGCTTTATTTCTCATAGCTTGTGTTACCTTAAAAGTTTCACCTTGTCTGACTCTCTTCAGTTCCCCTTAAGAATTTCCTTACTTAATTGCTCTCGTCACTTATTTGCTGTTCGTATTACTTCTCGTATTTGCTGTTCTGAGTAGCTCCTCTTTTTAGTTCTGGGTAGTCGCCTTGTCTTTGCTCTTGATCTGTGAAAGTCTACTGTGTTCCCATTTCTTTTGTAGCATTTTCAATCTTTTGTGAGTTTTTATTTCCAGCATTTCCTTGCATTGTTTGTCAAATCATTTCCGTTTTGGGCTAGTCCTCTTTTTTTCAATGGTTTCCTTCGCTGCTTGTTCTATAACTGATGCCACTCGATGCCGTGCTTGTCGTTAAATCTACATTATTTTCTTTCTCTCCTAGTAATTGTCCTCCTCAACATTTTCTCTTTGGTAAGGATGTAATGGCATCATGTAATTTGTTTGACTATTTCTGTCCAATTATCTCTCTCCTGTGCGAGTTGTTTTGCTTTGGAGAATGAGTAACCAGTTATCGCCTTTATTTGGTCCGACCATCGTACTGGAGATCTTCCTCTGGATCTTTTACCCGCTATGTTACCTTCAACTATCATTCGCTCCATCTCGCCTTTGCCTTCTCTTCTTCTAGTTATATGTCCAAAATATCTCAGTATATTTTAGTTGATAGTTGTGATGAATCTAGTTTTTATGTTAGGTTCTGCTAGAATTGAGTTATTTGTGCGATGGGAGGTCCATGGTTTGCGCAACATTCTACGGTAGACCCACATTTCAAATGCCATTATACGCTTTGAATCGGCTTTTTTTATTGTCCAAGTTTTTGAAGCATAGATAGCGATAGGAAATATCAATGCCCGAACAAGGCGTAATTTTGTGTTTTTTGTGATGTCAGTGTTCTTCCAAATTTTTGTGAGTTTGGCTGTTACCGATCTGATCATTGTGATGCGTCGACGGATCTCGTCTTCGCATCCTCCACTATTAGTAATAATGAAGCCTAAGTAATTAAATTGCTTGACCACTTTATAACCTGCCATGATTCTTATATCTGCCTGGTTATTTCTGATTCTATCTATGATCATCACTTTGGTTTTCTGCATATTTATTTTCAAATAATAGGTTCATCAGCATAATGTAGGTTTTTGATTTTTCTTCCTCCTATCTTTGCTCCATCTTGCCATTCCTTAAAAACTTGACGCATAATCTGTTCACTATAGATATTAAATAGAATGGGGGAAATATAAAATTTTATATGCATCCCTGTCGAACTCTAGATTTTAATTTGAAGTTTTTCGAAACCAAATTATTAACTCTTACATTAGCAGTATTATTTACGTATAGTTTTTGTAATAAATAGATTAGCTGTTCTGGTTTCCCATTTCTCTAAGTATATGCCACATTTTATTCCATTTTACGACATCGAAGACCTTGGAATAGTCAACAAAGCATAAATATGTTTTTATGTTAAACTCTCGAGATTTTTCGATAATTTGACGAATATTAAGAATATGTTCTCTTCTTCCTCTACCTGGGACAAAGTCTTTCATTGATGATGGTTAGAAGTACTTTGCTCGCGTGTGATATCAATGCTACTGTACGGTAATTACTGCAATTTGTTGGTGAACCTTTTTTATATATGGGAATAAACGTGAGTTTACCTCAGTCATTTGGCTACTTTCCGGTATTTTAGATCTCATTACAAATGAGCATTACTTCCGTCTCTAATTGTTCCATTTATTTGAGTGTTTCAGCTGTTATTCCATCTCCTTCTGATTTTCTGAATTTTTAATTTCCGCCTCAATTTCTGATTTCAATATTTGAGGTTCTTTTTCATAACTCCTTTTCTCTGTATTATTTGTCTGGGTCGTTGTTAGAGGATAGTATTTCGCAATATTGTTTCCACACCTCTGCGATATTGTCTGGGTTTGTTATGGTATTTCCACTATTATCTTTGATGATCTGTGTCTGCGGTTTGAATTCTCTCGCTAGATACTTGACTTTTGAGAAAAATTCTCTAGATTCTTGGCGGTCAGCATGTACGTTTAGTTGTACAGATATGTTTTTAATATAATTATTTTTGTCCCTTCTGCACAAGTGTTTTATAGTTGTATTTATGATGCATAACTCTATTTCTTTTTGTTTTGAATTTGATGTGCCTGTTTGCGTCGCAAACAATTATTTTAGACTTTTTTATACAATCGGCAACAGTGTGCGTGACTTTAGCGAGGAGTGCGAGCACCTAGTACTCCTAGCAGACGACATTTTGAGATCCAGACATCAACAAGCAAGTAGTTCGCAGTTCGGTAAACAACAATAAATTCGTTCAAGAAAGGTTTCATTTACAAAAGACGATAGTGTTTTAGTTTAAACAGCGTTTTGTTAAAGTTAAAATAAAGCCAGTGTTTACAATCCACCTAGTTTTCATTTTTGCCTAGTAATAGTATAAAACGACAATAGACAATAAACTAAACAGTGCGGTTTCTAAGTTTTGGGTTTCGTATTGTTGATGGCTTCAGTTATCAATTTCTTTGTGTATTTCCACGTTTTGTTAGGGTCTCCGGTAGCCACTGGTAGATCAGCTTCTCTCAATGCTTCTCTAAACTTTTCCGGGTGTTTTGGAATCAATTTTTGTCTTTTATTGGTGATTGTTTTACTGTGTAACTTAATGCGAAATTCTGCTTGTAACATTTTGTAATGGGAACCACAGACTGCAGCTGGTTTTGTCTTCAAGTTGATTATTGAGCTCCTCCATCGTTTAGTGACAAGAATATAATCTATTTGATTCTTGTATCGTCCTCCAGGCGAAGACCATGTTCATAATCTCCATGGATGATGTTTAAACATTGTGTTTACTATACCTTCTATACTTCTATATCTTTACTATGCCATTCACCTCGTTAATTTCGTTCACCTAAGCCATGCTCACCTATCGTTCCTTTCAAATGGTCATCTATTTTAGTTTTTCCTATTTTTGCATTCCAATCTCCTTTTATCATCATTGGTTCTTTTTTGGGAATGCTAGAGATGGTTTCATGTATCAGGTGGCATGTTTCTTCTACTGTATCTTCTGCCGCTTCGGATGTTGGTATATATACCTGTATAATATGTATTTTGGCTGGCTTAGGGTTTAGAGTTATTTAGTTATTCGATCACTTACTAGAAGGTATTCATGCACATATTTTGCCCAACGTTTTTGAATTAATATTGCTACGCCTTTTTGTCCTGATTTGTTAGCTCCTGATATGAAAACTTTGTAGTGAGTGGCCTTCCAATGTCCTTGGCCTGCCCAGTGTATCTCAGATATCCCACAGATATCTATCTTCTCCTTGATCAGTTCATTTTCTAATATATACAATTTACCTGGCTGTAGCAGTCCCCTATCATTGCATGTTGAGATGCGGTGTTTTTTACGTAATGTTAAGTTTGATCTTTCAGTATCCCATTTCGCAGATATTGCCTGGTCGTCCACAATCATCTGCCCGGTCGCCCATTTCACACCATTCGACCCGGCATCGATATTACGTCGGTTGCTAGCCGGATTGCATAGCACAGAATTTTCTTGCTTAGTCGTCATTTCATAACGCTATCTGGGAAGATAATCAGGTAGTTTCCCGTTGCCTGCCTGATCGCAGTCTCACAGCCGGTTAAACTAAGATGTAGTTGCCGCCTTTGAGTAATTTATACTAGACCTATATGGATCATACAGCCCCATATTGCTGATGGCTACTTGATAATCCGGTTCCTTATTTGATGTTTGAAGAGCTTTTATATTTCGCTTTGTTCTTGTTGCTCCGGCTTTTGTACTAATATTCGTGTGTTTTAAACTTGGATTTTACCAGAAAGTGATCACTATCGCTGTTCGCTCCTCTCACACTTCACCATATAATAATGCTACTAGAGTGTCTTGCATTAATCAGGACATGATCTATTTGGTTACGTACTATTCCATTATTTGAAACCCATGTGACCTTGTAAATTTCCTCTTTTTCAAATTGGATGAATTTTACAATCATGTTATCAGATAGTACGAATTGTATTAGCCGTGTTTATTATCATTTTATTTTATCGTGTAGGCTGTGTACCAAATACTTCTCTTAGGTAGTCTTCCTTACCTAGTTTAGTATTACAAACTCCCATTACTATTTTGACGTCGTGTTTTGGAGCCGCTTTATACTGTTGGTCTAATAATTCGTAAAATTGACCTTTCCTATCTTCTATTGGGCAAAATATTAACAATATAGTGAGATTGAACCACTTACCTTTGATTCTAATATAGCATATTCGTTCGTGTATTGGCTTGAAATCTATTACTTCCATGTGTATTCTCACTACCCGATCAAAAGACTATAGCATCTTCCACTTCCAAATTTCCCGTTGCTGTCCAACTTAGCACCTGTTTTGCTGTTATATCCATATTATATTTTTGCAATTGCCTAATGGCTTTTGTCGATATTCGAAGTCTGTGCCAACTTAACATATTTCACGTTCCTATACAAATATCCTTATTCCTTTGATTGTTTCATTTATATTGAATATCCGTTCTGTTCCAAGGCAATGGTTTTTGTTTCGTAGCTACAAATTCTTACCTCTAGGGAACGCCGACACATAGCAAAACCCGCTTTTTAGAGGACCATTTCACCCGCTCTCGTCAGTTCCCGACACAACTTTCCACCCGGGTTGGATACCGGATCTCCATTTGGGTTGCTCGGTTTCAGAGAAGGCACCAGCATAAAGATAAGAGTCGGATTTAAGAAGAAAAGGCTAAGTATAGAAAACTGAAACCAGCTCCATGTCTTCGCATTCTACCCCTCCCCTCTTTACCAGTAGGATAAAGACCGAATAAAACTGATATGCTGCAAATATTTCAATTATTTATTTGATTTTTGAGTAACTAAATAAAATTGTTTATATAACTATCTT